>NC_135314.1:59680712-59983789 GCF_048772815.1 Callospermophilus lateralis
GGGAACCATCCTCCATTCATTCTTATGTTTCCAGACCAGGGATGAACTTAAAAATTTTTATGAGAATTGATGTTTTGAAGAGTCACTGGATACAAAATAACAAATAGTGGCCTATCCTGCTGCTTATTTGGAACCTGCTGCAGTGGGTACAAGGCTGTCCAGCTGTTGAAGAAGTCTTATATTAATCAACGCTCATAACGCTTGTTCTTTACAAGTACCTGGAACTGCTTTCTTTGATCCTTTGTCAAAGGGGTCTCCTTTACAGTTTTTCCCCCAGATCTGTGTCTTCTGTTCTCTTTCACCCAGTGCTTTCTGATATGCAGATGGAAGACCCCCAAGTATCTCTGTGGTGTCCCCTTCCATTTAGAAGGGAATAATAAATATAGAAGATTCAGAAGGTAGTGAGAGCTGGAACACACTTGTGTTGCTATTCTCCCTACACACAATTATTGGATTATTTCAGTAATTAGGCACCTTAGCAAGGCCTATTCAGGCCATATGGTCCTCTAGCATCAGGTAGTGGGTATGAAAAGTGACAAAAGTTACTCTCTGGTTCCCAGAGAGAATAGTGGGCAAGTAGGCGTCTGAATATTAAAAAATGTAACCTGTGGTTGAAGAGATAGATAAATAATGGCAAACAGCAATGACTTCAACGTTGTCACAGCTATAGAGGTGAAGGGCAGTCTCTATGGGCCCAAGACAAAGGTGCTATTTCAGTACTTCCCAATTGTCACAGATTTCAAGGGACAGCGAAGTCATAGAAAAGATTTCATTGCAGTGATGAATCTTGACATGTGCCCCCGCCAGGCCAGAGTATCTGAGCTCTTGGCCAGTTTCTGCTTGTAAATCTGGCTCATCACCACCAGGGGCGCATTCTAGGGGCCATGTGACTACTGCAGGCAATCTTACCTCTTTTGGTTGTACCTTCAACTTGATGAGCCCAAGATAATTTTTTTTTTTTTTCCTGACTTGAGGCAAGCAGATGTATCAAATGGAGTCCCAGTTAAATAGGCTGTCAACCAAGCTTCCAGTTTATAGAAAGTCTTGGCAATCTTTGAGAAGTCATTCTCTGCATGCAGTGGTTGTCACAGTGCAAGTTCATGAAGTGGATAGATCTTCCTGGCTGTGCTCTGTGCCTTCAGTAAGAAGGCTGTACTCTCTGGGCACCACAACAGCTTCCTGAGTGATGAGACTCTTATGAGTTAGTGAGTTCTTCTGGATCTAAAAGCAGCTCAAGGAGATCTGACAGATGATCAGAGACAAAAGCTTAGTGACTATAATCTTTCCAGTTTTTATTATGACAATTGGATTTTTCTGTCAGGTCAGGAGACTGAGATCTGCTTCTGGGACTAGGACACTCTTCTTCTACCAAAGATATCCTCAGGGAAATCTTTCATTTAACTGTTGTATGTATAAAAACAGCAGAAATTGTAGAGTGTTCACTGAAGACTGATTTCTCTGCTTTTCAACTTCATCTTCAAACATGCAGTTGGAAAGAACTTTAGACCACTCCAGGATCTCCTCAGGGGTCCTCATAGAAAGACTTATCAAATATTACAAAGTAAATCCATGCCAGATCCTTAGCTAACTGCTGCTTCCCACACAGTAGTGTGCCTCCACACAGACTAGTAGAACCATGGGTAAGCACCCTCTGTGGCTGGGGTTTGCACATAGGTGACTATTTTCCAAAGATAATGAAGACTGAACTTGAGTGGAGGAGGGACTTGCAAGGCACCTAGTATAAAGGGTTCTGCTTTTACCCAGAGAACTCCTGACTGATCCATATCCTTTCTAAGAACATCTGGATGAAAAGAATTCTTTGTATACCTGCAAAAACAGGAATAGGTCCCCCACACCTCTCCTCACACCCCCCTTCACCTTTAGCCCTGCACCTCATGATATAATTTTAATCAGAAACCCATAAAGTCAGATGGACAATCATCAATTTAGTGCATTTTTGAATCATTGAGGTAGTATGAATACTTACGGAAAAAAACCTCAATGTATGTAAATGTACTCTAAAAAAGACAATAATCTAATATCAAATATCAGGTAGGATTAAAGGACAAGTACTATATATTCAATGTGCAAAAACCTTTCAGAAATAAATAAGAGCACTGATACTCAATGGAAGAGAGAATTAAGAGGTATGAAATTCTTGGAACAACTAAAATGAAAAAGTTACAATATTTAACTCTCCCAATAAGTATATGTACAAACTTGAATAAAAGCATGACATCATTTGTTTTTAAAATAATAGAGATAAAAAGGACATTAGAGAATGTTGATGAGAGTATCAGAACTGGTAATGCTCAATTATAGGTAGTTTTTTTGGAGCTGGACTGCCTGACTTCTAGTCTTATTATTGTTATTTCCTAACTGTGAAAACTTGGCTAAATTTATTAATGCCTCTGTGTCTCACAATCTTCATTGATAAATAGGGTTAGTAATATGCATACTTTATAAGAGAGAAATAAGTTAGTTATACATTTAAAGCACTTATAGCAGGATCTGGGGCATACCGTCAGCTAACATTAAATGTTAGATGTTACCTGGAGATTGATACTTTCATATACTCATGGTGAAAAACCAGCCTCTATCTCAGAGCAAAGCCTGTCCAAGGAAGGGACATGACCTTTGTCCTTGGAAAAACCCACAGAGTACTCCTAGGCACATTCCCACCCTGCTAAGTTGTTTATCTACAGGAGAGATCTGCTGCGCCAGGTGTCCCTGACTCAGTCAGGCTAGGTGGGGACCCATAGCAGCCCCCTAGCAGCCACCAATGAGACAGGGAAATACCTGGGATGCCAGATGATGACCCTCCCAGTAGTTTATGGTGTTGGGAAACCATGTAGTTCAGCACATACACCCCTCTTGGCTTAAACCAATCAGTTCAAACAAATACGCCCTTTGTACTGACCAATCACCCCTAGACAACTTGTTCCCGCCAGTGAATATGCTAATCATGTTTTAGAGTTGTTATTTGATTTTCCCGAGGTGTGTGATGATTTGCTAAAAGAGGCTATGATGTATGTGAAGTCCCTGCCCTCTCCAAAAAATGTATAAAAATGCTGCAAACCCTGGGTTCGGGGCCTCTCAGCATCACCAGTTGCTGTGTGTGCGTGCAGAGGACCGAGCTAGCATGCAATAAACACCTCTTTGCTGCTTACATCGATCTTGGGTCTCTGGTGGTCTTTGGGGGTCCTGAATTCGAGCATAACAATGGGAGCCCACGTTAGTGTTGAGCTCAGAAACAGCTTTGATGTGCTGAGCACCTTCAAGGAAAGGATTTTAGAAGGCATTAGAAGCTATCTTAGTCAAGAGCTCTCTGGGCTGGAGACAGAGCTCAGTGGTAGAGCACTTGGCTAGCATGACCGAGGCACAGCAAACGAAAACCAACCAACAAACAAAAAAACTAGCTCTTCCTATGTTACCTCCTCTATGGACCCCATTTGATTGCTGGAAGAGGCAGTCTCAAGTCCCCTTATCTGACTAAAGTAAGTTATTCCAAAAGCAATGTAATTGTCTTGGACTCCCTTTCTAAAATCTCATTAACCAGGGAAGATTAACTCAGAAGACTAAACTGTCTCCACCTATTTACACTAAAACCACCATGTGTGCATCTGAGAGATTTTATCACCTGAGAGATTTTATCAGCATAAGACAACCTTCCTTCCTAGTAGACTTCCACCATCTCCCCCAGAAATCAGAGGATCTTCATCCCGGAATATTGTCTAAAAATTCTTAAGACCCATTAATTTCTCCTAAAAATAATTTACTACAGCACTACAATTGCCTATACCTCTCCATTTCCTTCTCCCCTATGAAGAGGGTATTTAAGTTTCAACCACCTGGCCTTTCTTTGAGTTTCAAATTCAGCTTGGCTCCTGTGTACATGTGTACATTAATAGATTTTATCATTTTCTCCTGTTAATCTGTCTATTGTCAGTTTAGTTTAGCAGACTTGGATTTTCAGAAAGGGAGTTGAAACTTCTTTCTCCCTTACATTATTTCATTTTTGGGAAATCAACCTATCAATTTGCCTCAAGAGCCCTTGAACTGTTTTAGACTTTTCAACATAGTGATTTCACTTCTTGGAACCTATTTTCTTTAGAAATATCAGCATTTTTTTTTGTACTAGTATCCTTGTATCATTTATAAATGTGAACAATTAGAAATAATTCAAATATCCCAAAATAAAGACAGTTAAATATAGAAATCATGGATCATGATAAATTAAATTTCACACAAAAGACAGACTTTCCAGTCATTAAAAATGTTTTCCAGGAATGTTTAATGGCCTAAGACCATTCACACCACTGTTGAGAGAACAAAGCAAGGTGCAGAATCACTATACAATGTAATCCTGATTTCTCTGCTGACTTTGTAAAGTTGGTCCTCTGTTACAATCTGTCACAACACTTTGTTTCCTAGCATGTACCACAAATTGCAAGTGTTGGTTTATTTTTTGTTTCTCCTAGAAGAATACACACTGCAGGAGGATATTCACCCTATCATATCATCAGATGTCTTCATTTCATGTTGAGTGAAATGGTTCTCATTGCACAATAGATACCCAATGAATAATTGTTTAATAGGTGAATGTATAAATACATGATTTTGTTAATACACTAGACAGAATTATTTTTAAAAGATTGAAATAACTAAAACAATAACATAGATTTTTTTATACATATGTGAAATTTGTGAATTTTATCCAAGGAGTCCAAATTATATTGACAAGTATATACACGCACACACACACAATCATGAAACCCACATGTACACTTAATTCTTTATGTATCTTTCCAACCATGTGTAGTATTTATTTTAGTTCCTGCACCCATTCCTCCTTGATTGAATAAGAGCCACTGCTCGCTGACTGTATTTGTTTTAACTGAACAAAGTTAAGCTATTGGATGCATAAGTCGCCACGTCTTCATCTTTCTTACTATACTTCATCAGCTTAACACCTGCAAACCGCCAATCTTCCAGGCACAGATCATTGGCAGGTGGTGGTTGTGCATTTTGCCACTTCCTCTTTTTAAAAGAATCAATCATGCCAAACAAACAAAAATCTATATGGGCTCCTCTCTTATTTAAAAAAAAAAAAAAAAAGTAAACTGGAAACTATTATTGGCCAATCCCATTGTAAGTGGTAGGAGGGAGAGTTTGGGAAGGTTTTCATGGGGAAAGCCACCCTCCAATTTACAACTGAAAATATTCATAACACGGCCATTAAGCCAATACATATTTTCTTCTTTAGCAGCTAACAGGTAACCTGAATAAAAGGTTTGAATTACAAAGCAGCCTAATCCTACACATTGTCTGAGCAATGACTGCTATTTGTGTCAAGAAAATAAAGAGGTAGAAAAAAGGAGAAAAAGGGGGATGGAAGAGAGAATGGAAGCACAGGTAAGACCCACTCTTTTCATAGAAAGGGGGAGGGTAACTCACTGGAAATTAGATTTTTAAAAATTTTATTAAAAAAATCAGTGCTTTATATCATTGGTAAGATGATTATTTGCAGAAAAAAAATCCAAACATTTCCAAGGTTTTAATAGAACATTTTTTTCCTCTTTTCTAAATGTAGAGAACAAACTACAGTACCCAACATACCTGTAACTCCTTCCCTTCCTAGCCTTCCCCTCTGCACCCCCGCACGTGGTGTTGCTAATGTGCAGTAATGGTGCAGCTGAGAAGCATTTATGTTCCATTTTCCCCCAATATTATTAAAACTGCTCCATCACCGCCTGTAATGGGGGCGTCCATATTTTCTCTCGCCTGTATCCCTGACATGACATAATGCCTGCCCTCACCAGTATGCTATAATATAGAGGTAATTGAAACATAACTCACCCTAAATTACAGGCAATGTGCAGACAGCCCCAGTGAACGTCCTGAGGCTCATTACAAATATAAGCTAAGTATTTCTTTAAGGGGAATGGGAGGAGAACTGGGCTTCCACAGAAAAGGCAGGGAAAGAAAGAGGGAGAGTGGGAGAGAGAGAGAGAGGGAGACAGAGTCAGCCAGCCAGCCAGCCAGCAAGCACACTTAAGAGCAAGTGAGGATGATGCAGTTTCTAAACAGGGAGACTTCTTCTCCCTGCTACAGTTTCCAGTGAGCCTCCTGTTTGGCTGAGATCAGTAGCAACGTGTTATCATTGCTGACTACCTGGGTTGTTTCTAGGACTACTTGAAATTGTGGGTTTCCATTCAGTTCCTAGGCAGCTTATTGTATTTCCTGGTCTGGTGACTTCTGGGTTGGCAATATTCATTCGTAGAGGAGACCGGGGAAAAAATCAAACAATAACTTCCTGAGACTGGAAGTCACCATAAGAGAGGCAAGTGTTTTCTATAGTTGTTTTGTTATCAAACCTGTAATCAGCCATTGTCTTAGATTGTCTATTTGGGGGAAAAGTACAAATAGGAATACCCCTAACTTCCAGTCACCTTCTCTTTGTTAATGTGATCTACTCTAGTCTCCTCAGGAAGACAGGAAGGACTGTGTTTATCAGATGTGGAGTTTATCTGCCTTAGAGGTGAATGGCTCCATTTGGAGGCCGAGTTCCATTTTCCCTCTCTCACATGGGAGGGTGTCTATGAACCCCATCCACTTTGCTTTGTCTTCCCTCTCTTGTTTTTCCCTCCAACATGACATCCAGGAGGTTGCTTGATTTTTCTCATTTGAACAGTTGTTTTATCACTGAATTCCTAGAGGCGCATATCCAACACCACAACCTTTCCAGAGGCTATGTGAAATGCTGGGCTTCACCCTGCCAGGCCCAGTCTCAGGACGACACCTGGAGGGATCAGCACAGCTGGACAGGGAGGGGAGGAAAGCTGGAGCATGTTGTCCATCAAGATAACAGGGTTTCCGAGGTTGGTCAGCTGATTTTGTCCTCTGTGTGTTTGTAGTGGTTTATAGACACATCCTGTATCAATTGTCCCAAGGAACAGAGCCAGTGTGTTCCTCTTTCCTGAGACAGACACTCTGTGCAGCATATACACACAGATTATTGTAATTGACATTTGTCCCTGCTCTTAACCCAGGGCTCAAACTGGCTTTATAGAAAAGCAAATAACCAAACCAGCAAACTGAACTCATCAGCCACCTGCCCCTGTCCTTAGTTTTTATGGCTCTTTTCCTTCAAATTTACAGAATACCAATGTGCTTCAGAGCTCAGAATGATCTTTTTTGTTTCCCATATCTGGATCTAAGAATATTCACAGTTATATAGTGCTGGTGACTCTTAAGAGGTTATAGCCTATTCAGAGACACACAGATAATTAGTGAGGTAATGTTGGAGGGGAAAACAAGAGGGAAGACAAAACAGGTGGGGTTCATAGAAGCCTTCCATGTATTGAGTAGAAAGCAAAATCCTTTTGCTCGCTTCCATATTCTTCCCATTATACACCAAACCACCTTTGCTTCTATCTCTTCTTCTTAAAGGGTATAGTTTTAGTAACTACCACATTGAAAATAATCTGGAGTCTGATCCCCAATGAAGTATAATGACTGATAATAGCTTACTGTGCTCACATCCCTTAAGAATTTGCCATTCAACCAGCACCTAAGTATGATATGGAAGATTGAATTTCTCAAGATAGTATGTAGAGCATACTTAGAGTGAAAGAACTTTTGGGTAAGAATAATCAAAATTTTCCTCCCTTAGGTTTGAATATTGGTTGGGCATGTGTATGTGTGTGTGTGTGCCCGAGCGCAGATGTGTGCTTATTTCTTTGATTAAATAAATAGGTTCATCCACTAATTACTTTTTTGTATCTGAATGGTTTCCCTCATTAGTGTGATCCATACATGTTATTTTTTGGTATCACTATTTTGCATTGCTATGGAATATTTCATTGTGTGATGTGTTATAATGTATTAATTCGTTCTACTTTTCATGAACTTTTATTTGACTGAGGTACAGGTTTCAGTTATTATGAATACAGCTGCTATGAGCATGTTTGTATATATTTTTGATGAACATAGTACTATATCTGTTTGATATTGGTGTATCATTAGGCTATATATGTATGTTGATTTTGCAAAATTACTGCAAAACAATTTTTCCAAGTGATTCTAGCATTTTAACACTCCCATTAAAAGTGTTGTATAGTATCACTAACCCTTGGTATTTGAGAATGTTTTTGACACCTAATAATTGTACATACTTATAAAGTACAGTGTGACATTTTGATACACGTATTTCACATATAGTGATCAAAGTAGGGTGATTTAAATATCCATTATATACAACTTTTAGTGTTTCTTTGTGGTAGCAACCTTCAAAAATCCTCTCTTATAACATCAAAATATACAATGAATTATTGTTGGCTATAGTGTCCCCACTGTGCTATGAGTCACTCATATGTAGTCCTCCAATTTATTTTGTACTTTTAACCAACCTTTAACCTTTTCCTGCTTCTCAGCATCTGGTACCACTATTCTACTATCTGTTATATAGATTTTTTTTTTAGCTTGCACATGTGAGTGATATTTGCAGTATTTCTGTTTCTGTAGCTGGATATGTTATTTAATATAATGCCCTCTGGTTCAATCCATATTGCATCAAATGACAGAATTTCAAATTTTAATTGCTGAATAATATTCTACTCTCTATATATGACATGTTTTCTTTTTCCACTCCTCCATAGATTTCTTGGATAATCATGAATAGTGCTGTAATAAACGTCCGTGCAAGTATCCCTGTAGTCATATAGTCAAAATAGAACTAGTAATTCTGTTTTTAGTTTTCTGAGGAATATCCATAAGTTTTCCAAATATGTGAATTAAACAATTTATTAAGAAGTGGTTAAGCAAGTATTTATAGAATGCCTCCAACATCGGCATAAAATATATGTACAGTATTATATATAAATTAATTTTATTCTAAACTCAATCATATGTATTTTGGAGGGGGCAGTTATCAGGGATTGAACTCAGGGGCACTTGGCCACTGAGCCATATCCCCAGCCCTATTTTGTATTTTATTCAGAGACAGGGTTTCGTTGAGTTGCTTAGTGCCTCACTTTTGCTTAGGTTGACTTTGAACTTGCCATCCTCCTGTCTCAGTCTCAAGACCTGCTGGGATTTCAGGTATGCAACACTACACCCAGCAAGAAAGTTCTATTCTTATTCACTTACTTTTGAAAATTGGATTGCTTGCTTGTTTTTTTTATTTGTTTTTTGTTTTACTGTTGAGTAGTTTGAGCTCCTTATATTTTCTGAATGCCAATCCTTTATTTGATTAATAGTTTGCTAATATTTTCTTCATTTTGTAGATTGGCTTTCCATTGTTGATTATTTCCTTTGCAGTGCAGAAACTTAAAAAAAAAAAAATCCCATTCACCTACTTTTGTTTTTGTTGCTTAGGCTGAAGAACATATTTGTCCATACCAGTGTCCTGAAATATTCCCTTTTTGTTTCTTCAAGTAGTTTTTTTTCTTTTTTTACAGTTAAGTGTTTGATCCATTTTTAGTTGCATTTTGTAACAGGGAATAGGGATCTAGTTTCATTCTTATGCACATGGATTCCAATGTTCTCAGCATCATTTATTGAATATGCTGTTCATTTTCAATGTATTTCATTAGTGCCTTTGTTTAGGATCAACCAATTGTAAATACATGGATTATTTCTGAGTTCTCGATTTTGCTCCATTAGTATCATTCTGCTCTAATTACTATAGCTTTGTGGTATGTTTGGTAGGTCAGATAATCTGATCCATTGTCTTTTCCATCAGGATTTGCTCTTACTATTTGGCATCCTTTAGGGGTTTCATACAACTGTTTAATTATGTGGAGATTGACATTGGAATGTTCTTAGGAATTTCATTGAATTGATAGATTACTTTGGCTAACATTTAGTAATATTAATTCTTCTGGTCCATAAGCTTGTGGTGTCTTTCCATTTTTTGTGTGTTTTATTCTTCCATCAGTGGTTTATAGTTTTCATTGTAAAGATCTTTAACCTCCTTGATTAAATTGATTTCTAATTATTTTTGTAGCTATTGCAAAAGGGATTTCTTTCTTCATTTTTCTTTCAAGTAGTTCATTACTGATGCATTGCTAATGACCTTTGGATGTTGGTATTTTTTTAATTCTGTAACTTCATAAAATTCACTTGTCATTTCTAACAGTTTTATGGTGGATTTTTAGGTTTTTCTATATATAAGAGTATAATATCTCAAAACAGGGACAAATTGACTTTCTCCTTTCCAATTTAGTTACCATTTAATTCTTTCTGTTACTTAATTACTCTAGCCAGAAATTCCAGTATCATGCTGAATAAGAATAGTGAAAATGGGCATCCTTATCCCTTTCTAGATCTTAGAGAAAAAGCTTACATCTTTTTTCCTTTACAGTATGATTTTAGCTGTGGGTTTGTCATATATGGCTTTTACCATAATGAGGCATATTTCTTCCATACCTCACATGTTGAAGGGATGTTGGATTTTACAAAATTCTTTTTCCACATCTATTGAGATGATCATACAATTTGTCGTGTGCTTTGTTGATATATCATGTTGATTTATCTATGTTGAAACATTCTCTCATTCTTGGAAAATTTTTCACTTAATAATGGTGGCTAATCTTTTGGATGTGCTATTGATTTCAGTTTGCTAATATTTTGATCAGGATTTTTGCATCTATATTCATGAGGGATATTGGCCTTTAGCCTCATTGTTTTTTTTTTTTTTTTTTGGTGTGTGTGTGTGTGTGTGTGTGTGTTCTTGTCTTTTTTGGATTAGGTCAATGGGTTTGTAAATTTTCTCCTTTTCAATGTGTTGCAATAGTTTGTAAAGAATTGACAGTGGTCCTTTTAAAAATGCCTGGCTCCCCGGGTTTCCTAGAAGAAACCCTATAGGCCAGGAGAGAATGGGATGATATATTAAAAATGCTGAAAGGTTAAAGAAAATTCCATCCAAACATACTATGCACAGAATAGCTATCCTTCAAAATTGACAGAAAAATAAAGTCCTATCTCAGGCTTACAAGAAATGTTTAAGAGAGTTCTACTGAAAAATACAGTAATATTAAACTCATTGGTTAAAGCAGATGGACACAAGAGAAGGAAAAGAATGAATCAAACCCAATCATGACAAAAAAAACAAAAACACTTATCCACAAAGATAAACAATAAGAAAGGGGAATAAAAAAGTTGGTGATATAACTCAGTGATAGAGCAGTAGCTAGTCTTGGGTTCAGTCCTCAATACAGGCATGGTGGCACACACTTGTAATCCTAATAGCTCAGGAGGTGAGTCAGGAGGATTGCAAGTTCAGGGCCAGCCTCAGCAACTTAGCAAGGATCTAAGCAACTTAGTGAGACCCTGTCTCAAAATAAGAAATAAAAAGGGCTTGTGGATATGGCTCAGTTGTTAAGCGCCTGTGGGTCCAATCTCTAGTACAACAAACAAACAAAACCATAACAAAAACAAAAAATTCTATGGATAGTCAATGCAAATTCTTTGTGTGTGACTTGATGCTTTTCTCTTGCTATTTTTTCAGTCTTTTTATTTGACTTTTGACAGTTCAATTATATGGTGCCTTGGTGAGGATCTCTTTGAGTTCAGTCTGTTTGGGATATTTTGAAGTTTTATCTGGATGTCCATATTTCTTCTAAGACTAGGGAACTTTCTAGCAACTATTTCATTAAATAAGTTTTATATCCCTATCTTTGTCTCATTTCTTTCTTGAACTACCATGTATATTTCTTTGCTTAATATTATCCCATAAGTGTTATATGCTGTCTTAATTCTTTTTTTTTCCCTTCCCTCTGACTAGGCAATTCAAAATACCTACATTAAAGTTCAAATATTCTTTCTTCTGCTTTATCTATTGTGATGCCAAAGCTCTCTATTGTATTTTTTATTCCATTCTTGGAATTGTTTAGTTACAAGATTTCTATTTCTCTCTAATAATATCTACCTTTTTGTTAAATTCTCATTCAGACCATGAATTGTTTTCTTACTTTTGTTAAATTATCTATTAAATTATGTATTTGTATTACCTTGTATCTCACTGAATTTCCTTAAGATCATTATTTGAATTCCTTTGCAAGCAATTCATATATATATATATATATATATATATATATATATATATATATATATATATATCTTGTTTGGAATCACTAGAGGGTTATTATATTCCATTCATAGTGTCATGTTTCTTTGACTTTTAGTGTTTCTTATATCTCTGCATTGGTTTCTGTACATCTAGTGAAACAATTGTCTTTTCTAAACTTCACAGAATGACTTCCATAGGAAAAACCTAGGAACCAGAATCACTAGGAAGGTTGTAGTGATTCTGGTTCCTAGGATATGTGGTTATATAGCTTATATGCTGCTCTGCTTCTTCAGGATCCTGGGGATAAAGCACTATGTATAGCTAACTCTGGATCCTAATATGGTGATAAACAGCAATATTCCATACTCTGTTACATCAACTGAAGCAACTGCAAATATTCTGGAATGATGGAGGGCATATGTATCTTGAGCCTTTAGGGCAAAGAGAACCCTGGAAATTACTCCATTTCTTTGGGAGGCGTTGTCTCATCAGCTTAATCTCTAAGGAGTTAATCCAGTTCTAGGGAGGTGGGTTATTAAAATTGTTTGACCTATATGGCAGTATGTCTAAGCTCAGCCAATACTCTATTTTCTTGGAATAAAGGACATTATGTCAGTTCAGCTATGGGATTTACAACTGCTTGGCTCAACCAAGGCATCAGTTCCCTTAGGGACAGTATTTCACTTCAGTTTAGACTTGTGTGCCATGACTACTTTGAGTGGCCAAGTACCATTTCCATGGGAGTCAATTAGCAATATCAGCCAAGGTCTTCAGAGTCAGAATACAGGGGTAGTAAAGCAATGGTACCATTTCAATGGTACCATTTCTCTCCATCGGGAGAATGCACAGCTTCGTTTAAAGCCCAGAAAAACTGGTTAAGAGTAGTAGAAGTGGGATACCCTCACCAATTCACCATTTCTCAGGAGTGCAGGGATGTAGTAGTAAGCAACTTCAGCTCAGACCCCTAGGAGCTGCCACAGCTGGGAGTGTAATTGGAACAGATTAGAAGTAGCTTAACCCTATAGAGTAATGTGTTACACCAGCTCTGTTAGGGGATACATTAGGTCAAGGGTATGGGTAGTTCTAAGATAAAGAAGCTTAGTAGGTTCACTGGCCATAGCAAGTGGGGCACAGTGTCGGCTTCTTCTTTGAGGGAACTTAGCTATGTAAATTCCAGGAAGCTCCTTCTCTTAGGCTTACTGCCTGTGTGGACAACAGGTGAAATCTCAGTGGTGAAGCCTGTAGGTGGCTTGTCAAAACTGCTGATTGGGGGTTCTGGGGCCTTCTCACTTTTTCCTCAGAGGAAACACTCCTTTTTTATCCCATGCTGATTCTGGCTGCAAGATGGGATAGACATGACATGGACTTTCCTTCCATTCTCTAAGTATCTACTGTAGGTTTAGCTCTCCAAGTTTCTGCTAGTCCTTTGATGTACTCTGGCAGTGTCCTTAAGTTAATTTCACCATGATGTCATTGTTTATGTCTTATTTTGGCTGTCTTTGAGAAGGGGATAGGCACTCAGGACTTTTAGTTGTCCTTTGGTTGATGTCAGTCTGTTGGACTTTAATTTTAGCCTTTCTGGTAGGTGTGTAGTAGCTGTAATTTGCTATTCTCTGAAGATTAAAGTTGAACCTCTTCTAAAATGCTTATTGTCTGGATCCACATACACACACATACACATACACACACACACACACACAAACATATAAAGCATTGCATGTTTTTGTATATATATATAGTATACAAAGACAGACGGGGGAGGATATCAGTAGGGCAGAATTAAGATATTAAGATCTTGGGCATAATAACCAAAATACCTCCAAGGCCTATACTGCATTGATTTTCATCACTTGCATAGTTTATGACCTGTTCTTCTCTTGTCTAAAGCAGATACTATAGATAATCTGTCCTTTAAGGTCAACATGTGAAATGAGCATATTAAAGTTAACATATTAAAGTCCCACATTGTCTCTTTATTTTATCCAAACTATCTTCCATTTGCCATCTGATATATAGCCTCTCTCTGAAACTTGGGAGACAATTTCTTTGGGTTGCTTGATTGTAATGACACATATCACACATGCATTTCTTGCTTAACTTCACAGTCTGCATCAGCCTCAGAGCTGACCGTTAGCTTCTGGCCCTGTAAACAGAGACACTAAGTATCTGTATGTCCAAATCCATAGGGGATATTAGGGAGCCAGCACACTTCTTACCTTCCCAAACCTCTGGATAAACTCAAGAGGGTGTTCACACAGTTAAGCTCTACTCTACTTTTTGACCAGAACATTTAATCTACATATTAAGCAAATTGCTACACATCTTGTGCAGAGATTAATGGAACTAGAATTTTTAAATTGACCAATAAATTTCTTTGGTTTTGCCTCAGTGGGAATATGCAGAAAAGTCACCAGGTCCAGATTCAGATAAAATTCCTCAAAGTGAGAATTCGTTAACATTAGAGGTGGGGGATTATTTTATATATATATATCCTACTTCCAGGATGCTGCTCTTTTCCTTGATTCTCTTGAGACTGCCACCACTATGCCACCACTAGGCCACCACTATGCTACCACTATGCACTACTCTATGGGAGTTAAATCCTAGTCCATCAGGTTCTCTGCAAGGAATTGGTTTTAAGGCAAAGCAATTTCTGGAAATATATCCATTTCCCACAAAAAGGTGCCAGGTTATTGAGCAGTGACTCAGACAAGAGCAAGAAATAAGAGTAATGGTAAGGTTTGAATTTGTTTCCTTCAAAATCCAGATGTTGACAATGGGAAAGTATTAATAAGTGGAGACTTTGAGAAGTGATGAGGTTATATATCATCCTCCCTTATGAATGGAGTTGAGCCTTTTACACAGGAGATTTCGTTCAGTGTTGCCCTTATGTTCTGCTCACATGAGGACAAAGCATTTCTGTCTTCCAGGGGATGCAGCCCTCACCAGGAAACCCACTGGCACCTTCATATTGGATTTTCACCTTGTAGGTCTGCGAGAAAATAAGTTTCTTGGTTTGGTTCTTGAAGTGGGACACTTGAAATAGGCATGGTCCTCTTTATAAACTGCAAAGTCTTGGGTATTGAGTTCTAGCAATACAAATGAAATAAGATAATGAGAAGGCAGGAAACGAGTTTTGGTACAAAGACAACACATTTTTTTATTACATAATACTAAAGCTATCCCAAGAAATAGCAGAAGAAGCTGCTATCTCAGTGGTTCTTGAATTAGAACAAATTTAGCTGATAAAGGAGAATAGTAAATTAATTGAAGAAAGTAAAGATGAAGATAACCTAATAAGGAAATCATCTAAACTCCACAATATTGGTATCTGTTTTGCAGGGTATGTTTTTGTTCCATGCTGGTATGTGACTTTGTTCAACAGCACCACCGAGTTTCATTCAACAAGCCCATACCATTTGCGTCATAGTAGTAGTCCAAGCCAGTTGATCACTGGGTTCAATATGAGCCATTCTTTCCTGGAATTTGAGAGCTGATGATGCATAGGTGGCAGATAATACAGTTCTAACCCCTCAAACAGCTTCACTGTATAGGCAAGGAGAGCCAGTCAGTGAAGTGTACAGATTTATGATGGAAGAAATGTACAGATGAGATCAGTAGAGGAGGGAACCTTGATGAGATAGAGTAATGCTTTAGTCACAAGAATAAAATCTCTGAATGTTAGAAGGGAATTTGGGGATGATCCATTTTAATCTTTTTATTTTACAAATAAGGAGAAAGGTATATTGGTCAGCATCAAATAATGTGTTAATCAAAGATAAAATTAGAACCAAAGAGTCCAATCTGAGCTTAGTGTGTTGTCATACAAATTCAATGTACTGGGAGCAGTGGTGTAAACCTGTAATCCTAGCAGTTGGGGAGACTGAGATAGGAAGATTCCACATTCAAGGCCAGCCTTGGCATCTCAGCAAGGCCCTAAGTAACTTAGTGAGACCCTGCCTCAAAATAAAAAAATAAAAAGGACAGAGGATGTGGCTCAGTGGTAAAGCATCCTTAGATTCAATCCCCGGTACCAAAAAGAAAAAGAATTGGGGTAAGTGAATGCTAAGGGAAAAAAACTAAATAAAATAAAGTGATAATAAAAAGATAAATAATCAGAAACCTTCTCATCCTTCACAGAAATATTGTTTAGCTAGAGGAGAAGAAAATCCACATTAAGAAATATTTGCTAATAAATGGAGTAGGATATAAAATCTAAAGTCAATTAAAATACATTATTAGGCTGAACTCATTTTTAAATCTGTCCTCAAGAAGAAAACCCAAAGCCTATAAATCTAAACATTGGGAAATAATAAAGCAACTATTGACCTAAAGAATGCAAAAGAGCATGTAGAAAATTTGAACATGTGCACATCATCAAGTCAAGCATTATTTATCTGCAACTACTGTAATTAGCAAATATGTATTAGCAACACAGCTATTTCTGAGGAATGAATGAATAAATTGAATAAATACCTCAAGGTTGGAAAGGACAATATTAAATTCAGCTGACATAAAATCTCTGGATTGAACATTACGCACCAATCTTGTTTATATCTAATATGGTATAAACAAGAGGAGAAATGCCTTCATGTAGAATAAAGAAAATGGTACTTTCTAGATGAAAATCAAGTGCTTAGTGCAGTTCATATGGCTCCATAATGTGTTGTCCACCTAATGTGTCCAACCACCTCTTTCTTCTGCCCTATACTCTAGCCCATAGCGAATCCCCATCTGGTTCTGTTTTTACTCGCATTTCCAGCTTGGGCTCAGGTTGATTAAATTCTCCTTTCAATTTATCTTCCTTTTATTATTTATCCCATCGCCAATCTTTGACTTGTCCTGAAGTACTCAACTCTATTTCTCCTCTTTTTTTCACCCTGTCCTGCCTCCACCTTTGGTTTAGTTTTCCTTTATTTTTGCTCCATGACTTGTCTCATTCTAATTTTAATGTTGATCTGTAAATTCCCTGGTGACTCTTTGGTTTCATCGACTTTGAGAAAGGGTTTCTCTGTGTATCCTAGGCTGGTCTTGAAGTCAGGAGCTCAAGTGATCCTCCCATTTTAGCCTCCTGAGTAGCAGGGAGTAAAGGCACCTGTCACTGGTCTGGACTTGGACTGTCCACTATTAAAGGTAGAGACTTCTTTTTATTCTTCTTGGCATCACCAGGTTTGGGGCACTTAACTGCATTCAATAAAATTTTGTTGAACAGTCAGTCACGCCCATCTCTGTGCCCAAAGAGGAGATTGTGATGGCTTTGGTAGTTCTATGGAAGTGGATGGATATAATCAAAAACCCAAATCATCTGACACCAAAGTAGAGAGGCTAAGTGTCCAGGTTTATGTATTTCTCTGAACTAAGTGGCCTTTGTTACAATTGGGCTAAATAACAAAGTGATCAGAATGGAAAAAATAGAGACAACAGCATTCTAATCAGAGGATTGAAGTGGAGTATATCCCCACATGCCCAAGGGCCTGTTCTTTTTATCATCTGAAATGAAGAGCAGCAATTCTCTTCCCCTATCATCAAGCTTATTACTAAATCATGTGGAGAGTGATCTCTCAGGCACCTGCCTTGGGACCTGTCATAAACTCTGGAGAGCTCACTGTAATGCACAGGATTCAGGCAGCTTTTGATAATGTTATGTTATATGGTCTTCATTATCCTTCTGATGGTATTGATGACACTTCAGACATGAAAAGGAACAGGATAAAATGAAAAATAAAGCTAAGAGTAAAGCAGAACTGAGCTCTCTTCGTCAGAGGCAGCATGTAAGTGTTGAACTACTGGCATGGGGCTGCACACCAAATCTAAACGTGGACAGGCAAAACCTAGGGGGAGAAGCCCATTCCAATCTACCAAGCTAGAATCTTTACTAAAAACCATAAAACCTGAAAAGAACAATACTACTGGCCAGCTGGAAGCTTATGGAAAAGGGCTTGATGGAGCATGAAGAAGGCTCAATATTTTTGTATAGAACTTGGAAAGATTGTCCGAAACTAAAAATGTTCCAGGATTTCAAATGTCTTTAATAATTCTTATTGCTTTTGTACATTGTCACAAGTTGCCTTAATGACATGCAGAGAGTTTTAAGTTATTGCCTAAGTATTTGTTAATTAGTAATATATCTTCTTTTGTAAAGTTTCCATTCTTTCATTCTGGAATTTGTATTTTCTTCGTGATTTAAAGAAGTTCCTTATTTAATAACAGTTATTACTCATTTGCTTACAATTTTCCATTTGAGAAAATTAAATGGGTATCAAAAGAACTAATTTTTAAAATAAGTTTATTTATCTAGAAAATATTAATTGAACACATCCATCATGTTCTGGGCACTATACCAGGAACCTAGGGATATCAGTAAATTTAACAGACTGAATCCCTGTGCTGGTGGATCTTATATTCCAGAGTGTGTGTGTGTGTGTGTGTGTGTGTGTGTGTGTGTGTGTGTGTATGCATATGTGTGTTCGTGTAGCAAATAAACAGCAAACTGAATAAGTAAGTAAATCATATAGTATGTTAGAAAGTGGTGTAGTTATATAAAATAGAAAAATAGAGCAAGAGCAGAGTGCTAGGAGTAGGTAGGGGCTCAGATTGCTGGGGTGGCTGGAATAGCTTTGTTGATGGATGACATTTGAACAAAGGCATGAAGATGACAGGTGTGTTAGTCAGCTTTTTCTTGCTGTGACTAAAATGCCTGACACAAACAACTTAGAGGAGGAGAGATTTATTTTGGTTCAGAGTTTCAGTCCATGGTCAGCTGGCTCCATTGTGTAGGGCTTGAGGGGAGGCAGAATATCATAGCAAAAGAGCATGGTGAAAGAAAGCTGCTCAGCCTAAGGCAGCCAGGAAGCAGAGAGAGAGAAAAAAAGGGTAGAGGAATAGATCAACCCTTCTAGGGCATGCCCCCAGTGACCCACTTCCTCTAAGTTCTACCTCCTACAGTTTGTACCATCTCCCAATAATCCAGATTATTAATCCATCAAATGGATTAATCTATTGATAATGTTAGAGCCACAATGATCCAATAATTAATTTAAAGCTCCACCTTTGTAGCTTGATGCCCTGGGGAACATGCTTTCAAGTACTTGAGTGTTTGGGGGGCATTTCATATCTAGCCATCAGATAAGAAGAGTCATGTGAAGGACTGAAGATAGGATGGTCTAGAAATACCCAAATCCTGCACAGAGCTACCCATACAAAGGCTCTATAGCAGGGGTATGCCTGGTCATTTTAAGGAATACCAAGTAGGTCAGTATATCTGGAATAGAATGAGTGAGAATCTTTAAGAGATGAGATAAAAGAGAAAAGGTTTTTAGTAGAGTCACTTTGGCTTTTAGATTGAGAAAAGACTATAAAAGAGACTGGGTAATATCAGTTCTGATTAGAATGAGCCAACTCATGTAATCCAAATTTATGGTTAAAAACATGTGTGAGATATTATAAGAAAGTTTAGAGATGAAATGGTCAGATTATACAAGGTATAACCTAATCAGTGTATTAGTCCCCCGATAGGAATTAACTTGGAGATAACTGTGGGCAGGTATGTTGTGGCTGGAGGAGGTAACTCTTGGAGGATATGCCTATTTCCCAATGCCATGTTCTGAGCTGCTTTCCTACCCATGATGTTCTGCCTCATATCATCACCTCAGGCCCCAAGGAATGTGCTTCACCCTACATGGAGTAAGACATCTGAAACTGTCAGCCCCAAATAACTTTTCCTCCTCTAATTGTTCTTGTCAGGTATTTTGGTCACAGCAGTCAAAAAGCAGACTCAAACACCAAAATAATCTCCTTATCTCAGGAACCCTAATTTAAACACTTTTCCACAAAGTTCCTTTTGCCATGTCTGTTCCCATAGTCACAGGTTCAGAGGATGAGGGAGGATGAGGGCATGACCATCTTTGGACATGATTCTATCATAAAGCCGCATGGTAACCTGGGACGGTGATGATGGTGGCCTGAACAGGCATGTTACAATGACAGTAATGGGGACTGGTTGAATTTTAGGTATTATTTTGAAAGTAAAGCCAACAATACTTTCTAAGAATTAGATTTGGGGTAAAAAAGAAATGAATCCAGAAGGATTCCAAGTATCTAAATCCTAAAGATCCTGTGCTCTGTGAGGGTGCCAGCCACGTCTATCTTCCTTATTTCTGTAATTCCAAGGTTAGCATAATGCCCAGTACACAGCAAGTGCCCAATAAATATTCACCAACTTAAAATTTTGAAAATAGGCATGATAAAAGAAAGCTAAAAAAATTTAGAGATTAAAAAAAAAGCAAAATTACTTTAGGTTTTTTATTATTTGTTTCAAAAATTCATTTTATGAGCAGATTTTTCTTTTGTGATAGCACTAAATTTGCTATATTATATTCTTAAACTGTATTTTAAATTTACCCATGTTGTAGTCTTCATTGACATCAATTTCGAAATTTTTTTATATTATTTCTTTCAATAGATGCCTTATAATTTACATAACTATTCCCTTATTGTTGGGTAGTCAGGTACTTTTAGCATTTTCCCTAATATAAGCAAAGTTTAATTAGAATGTTCTTTGAATATTTTTCTCATTTTATATTCTTAGTCTCAGAAGTAGAATCAATGACAGAGGTATGACATTTTTCATAAATTTTGATGCAGATATTAAGTTGTTTATAAAACAGTTGTTTTAATTTCTATTGTCAAAACAAATATCTGAGTATATAAGCATCTATGGGTTTTTTCCCAGTAATAATTATAGTCACTGAAAGATATCCTCCACTATTAAGTGGAAAACAGCTTCTCATATTTTTAAAGCTGTTGATACCTTTTCATTTGTCAATCTGCTGTAATTCTTTTGTGAGTTATCTTTCCACTGATCTATTATGTTGTTATCTTTTCTTGTTGGTATGTCTGAAGTCATCAGTTAATGTAAGTATGAAGTCTCAATGCTTAGAGTGTCTTTTTAATAAAACTAATTATAAATTCAGGAAACGTCTATGAATATCTAAGAGAAAATAAAGTTAAATACAATAAGAAGGATGGACACAGACCCGTGTTACATTCATCAACTCTAAGCAGGCCTATGGTTTCCCCCGTTGACAAGCTTGTCCTGGGGAGACAATCTGCTTCATGCCACTTGAAACAACTAAAGGGAACAGTAAAGGACATGCAAGTGAGAACAGTTCTGAAGGACGGCTTTTATAGTAGAATTTCCAAATTAAAAAAAATAAAAATTAGAACCTTATTTTTAAATAAATTACAAACCTTTTCCTCCTATTTTTCTTGGAGATTAGTTCAAATGAAACCGAATCACAAAAAGTCATAAATAATAAAAGTCATGCACAAAACAGTGAACTAAACACTTGATAAATTGCAAAGGGGCAGAGGGCATTATGATGCCATGGGACAAAGATACTATTTCTACTTTTTTCAACACTTCAATTAATATCTGCAGGAATAAGCAGCACACTAATATATCTTGAAATGATGCTATATTAGGCAATGTTGTAAACATGGATAATGACTTAGAAACTACTTATCTGGAACTTGAAAAGGTTACAAATATGGACTCAAATCAAAATGAGATTAAACTGGGAGAATGTAAACTAGTACATCTGGGAAGAAATTGAATCAGATTCATAGTCCTCCTGAGAAATCTGGTAAGCAAGAAGACACGGAGAAAGTGGGTAGCTAAATAAAAATAAATTTATAATACAATGTTGGAACAAGAAAGTCAATGTGATTTGAGTTGCAGAAAGAAAGATTTTTAAAAAAGCAAAGAAGAGGATAAAACGGGAAGCACTAATCAAATCTATTAAAATTCTGGAGGTTGATGATCAAGCCAACTAGTCAGAAAATGGAGGAAGTTCTTTGGAAGGAAAAGTCTTTAAAAAAAAAAAAAGATAGATTTAGGGAGCAACTGGAAGTACCCACAGACAGTACTGCTAGACTATGTTGCTGTTTTCTGCAGCTTGGCCTGTTTTGCAATTGTTTAGTTTAAAGTCTATTCTCCTAGCCCCCTTGCTTTGCATCCTCATTTCCATTGCTTCTCTGTCGTCCTCTCATCTTTTCTCACATGGATTATCGCCACTTGGCTGATTTATCAGCTTTTGCTCATGCTATTGCTTCAGACTAGAAATCCCTGGCTACTGTCTTAATCTAAACAAACAAACAAAATCCTAGTTAGCCCTGCCCACCAAAACCCAGGCTCATCCTTAAAACTTAGGTCAAATGCCTTCTCTTTGCTAGCTTTTGAGGGTGGCTGCCACTCCCCAAGCTAGAAGGAACTGATTCTTACTTGTAGATTCACTATGAGCATTTGTTATGTTAGTTAGCGAATTACGTCCTTTTTTTCCTTCCAGGTAAATTTGAAGCTTCTTTATGGTAGGAAACAATTTTCATGTATTCATTTCTTCCATTTTCTATAATAACTAGCCATAGTACCTTGTATACAGAGGCACATAATACACAGTTATTGAATTAAACTGAATGTCCCTAAAACTGCATTATTATTTCTAGAAATGAGGTTTCAGCCTCACTACAAAGTGACTTGGCAGTGAGCTAATCTCTAGGCTGTCATAAGAACCACAAGCCAGTGAAAAGTGCAGCCTCCTAGAAGGCCCAGCAGTGGAGGAGACAGAGGAGATAGAGAGGGAGGGAGGAGGAGAGGGAATAGGGAAGTACTGGGGAAGGAAATCTACCAAAATAGGCTATGTCCATGTATGAATATAGCACGATAAATTTCCCTTATGTACATAACCCATAATTTACCAATTAAATGAATAATAATAATAATAATTAATAATAACAACAACAAGCTAATAACAGAAGGGAGATGAGTATAGTAGAGAAAGTAAATCAGGGGGAGAGAGAAAGGGAGGAAGGAAGGGAAAAGTAAGGTAAGGCAGTGGGGAATGAGTGTCATCAAATTATGTTATGCACATGTACAAATCAGGCAAGATGAATCCCCCTTTTGTATTTAATTGTAATGCACCAATACAAATAATAATGAAAAATTTAAAAAAAGAACCATAGGCCAGGCACACCCACCTGCAGAGGGGAGAATTGACTTTTACAGTGAACGATACTTGATCTTTTCCAGGTCCTTCAGTGTTTCCTTTACAAATGTTAACCTGTTGAATTCTGACAACTACCCTGTGATGTGGGCACTATTATCCCCGGTTGCAGAGGGGAAAGCTCAAGTAAGAACTATAACCAGAAAGTGATGAACAGGCCTTTGAGCTGACTGACTCTAATGTTTGTGACTTAATTTTTGCTTCTTGTCTGATTGCATATTTATTGTTTGCTCTTATGCAGAGTTACCCTTCTGGTGTCACCACTTTTAAAAATGGAAATTACTAATGAATATGAAAATGGTTAAGTTCCTGTAGCATCACAGTATTATAAACTCTATGAAGCTTTCCTATTATCTCTTATGTTTCTCCTAGTGAAGAATTTCCTGTGCTGCTTTATAGTTTGTGTGTGTATGGGGGTGGGGAGTGCTCATCAAAGAGCAATAAAATAAAAACTAGTAATTCTTTCATGAGCTATATATTTCCAAGTTTACCTGCTATATGAAGCTCTTAAGTGAAGCTAAAAGATTAAATTGAACTTCACTGAACTAATTGTTAAATTTTAAAATGTGTTAAATTTAACAATTCTCTTTATCTTACTCATCTTCAGGGAAGTGTCTGATTATAGATAACATGACATTTCTATAATACAAAATATGATGATTTATATAGAAAGAAAAGTTTAAATTAAGGATGACAATAAAAATCTTAAGAATTTCCCATTTCTCCAAGAAAAGCACAAATTACTGACCTGGGCAAGATTTTGGAAGCCCTGTTTAACACTGGTGCTCAATTCTACTGGGATAAGTTTCTGTGAAGCTTTTTGTGTTAATGATTTTTCTAGAGCTTTTCCTAAGAATCAGATCAAACCATGAATAGAAAGGATTTTGTTTTTCACAGCTTCACATATCAACAGTATAGAAGTAGAAATAGATTCTTCTTATGAATTCTCTACAAAGGGACACAATTTTCCAACACATAAATGAGCACCTATTATGTCTTATTCCAAGTTGCATAAACAAAATCAAATAAGTGCAGTGACTTCCTTCATGAAATTTATATTCTAATAGAGAGTTTTAAAACTCTGCTTATGCGGACTGTGAAATCAATTTGATGATTTTTGTTCATCCTTAAAAACACAAAATAGCATACATAAGAGCATATTGGAATGCATTAATATAATAATCATAACTATTATTTTATGAACCTTTTATTTCAGTTATATAAATAAGCATATATATTTGTGCATGGTATTTCTGTTAGTTATAGTGAAAGAAATAAAAGCTTTTCTTTCTGGTGAGATTTACAGCTTAAAATTGTTAGTTATGGTATCTGGCATTTTTGTGGTACTTTCAATAAGAGATACAATTCTATGTACATGATATGAAAAACAATCCTCATTACAATTCATTGCAGTAGATTCTATTATTCTAAAATTTAAAATTATTTTTATATATTTTAATAACATGAAAATTGCATACATTCATGTGGCTCCATGTGATATTTCTACACATGTATCAGGGTACACTGATCAAATCTGACTTCCCTTATCCTACTTCCTAGCCCCAACATCTATAATTTCTACATTTATTTTATTTAATTAATTTATTTTTTGACATGTGGTATTATTGACCTTAAATTCTTGGGTTCAAGTGGCCCTCTGGCCTCGGCAATCCTGAGTAGCTGAGACTATAGGCACAGGTCATTGTACCTAGCTTCCAACCTCTGTCAATCAGTATTCTACACATGGGTTGACTATTTTTTAGCTTCCACATATGAGAAAAACACATGTTGTTTTGGTCTACCTGTGCATGGCTTATTTCACTTATAGTCACATCCTCTGTTTCATCCATTTTGCTACAAATGACAGAATTTCATTCTTCTTTATGGCCAAATAATATTCCATTGTGTATATATACTGTTAGGGTATGTAAACAAGTCAAGATGGTGCCTGGCATTTTGTCAGGAGGAGTGGTTTGTGAAGTAACGCCAGCGAGCCATTATTTTGTGGAGATTCCTTGTTGGTTGACTGCTGTATCTAGTTTATGTTAATTAAGATAAGCTGTGTGTAATGTATATATACCCCTCCTGTCCTATAGTAAACGGCTCCCACTCCTGCTGTATCAATGTACACAAGTTGCTCATCACCCCCCAGTTACTTTGCTGCAGCTGGACTGTGGCAATATACCACATTTTCTTTATCTGTTTTTCTGATGATGGCTACCTAGGTTTGTTCCAACTTTAAAGTTGAGGAGCAGAGAAACAAGGAAGACTAAGTCCCTTGGTCTCATAGTTAGATGGTGGGAGAAATGGGATTTGAATGCAGACACTGTCTCCGCAGACCACCCTCTTAATTATTCCATTGTCCCACATGCTTATATAACAAGGCACTTCAGTGCAATAGTAAGAAGTATGACCTGTCTTAGGGGGAGTAAATTTTTCTTTGTAGGCCAAATGGGGGAGTTAACCTGACAGTTCTCATTGTGTTTGTGAGCATGTTGGGGGTATTATGTGATGACGGTGTACCGGCTGGTGTGCAGACAGACAGTGAAGCAAGATAGGAGTATTCAGCTTGAACCTGAACTGTGAGCACCCCTGGGGTACAGAACGGGCTGGCCTGTGTACAGGGTGGAGGGAAGGTCACAGAAGTCAGGAGGGAAGACTTACACACCAGAACAGAGACGCTAGAATCCAAGCCTTTTAAAATGTCCTGTCCTGGAACAGGAGTAGTTGTAAGTGGCACTTGGTATCAGTTTACTTAGGCAGACCCTCCTAACTAGGCCGGGGCTTAAAGGTGGTTCTAATCTTTGTATTGCCCATTCCTAGCCATGTAGCTTCAGGCAGCATTCTTAATCTCTAGTGTCATTACTATCTCATCGCCATCATCCTCATCGTTAGCATCAGAGCCTGAAGGAAAGAGTCCTACAAATAAAGATGAAAAAATGACTTGGAAAACTCTGTGAGGGTGAGGAGCATGAGTTCTCAAACTTAAATGCACATAACCATCATTTGGGAAGCATGAGAAAATGCAGTCCTGCCCATAGCCCCAGAGTCTTTGGATCAGTTGGTGTGAAATAAGGTAGGAGTAATAAATGAACATTTTCTATTTTGGAAAACTAGTATGGCATAATGCAAAATAATGCAGAACTGGGGAAAATTCGTTCTTGAAGGAGACCCCACCTCAGCCTCATCACAGAGAGTCCTGAGTCACCACATCCTCATGGTGGCAGGGTCAGGAATGGTCTGTAGGAGTGTGGCAGCTCTGTCACAGGGGAGGTGCTCGGAAGGGCATGCTCTTGGCTCAGGGTAGCGCCAGGAGGCTAGAGAGAGTGAACATATGCTCCGATGGGATTCTCTGGGAGCCACAGTCATTGGAAGTCACTCGGAGCAGTTGACATTCACACTAGCAGTCTGGGAATAGAACATTTGCACTTCTCATGACTTTGATCATTATTTACCTTGGTGTAATCTGCAGAGAGTCTTGGCCTGGAGAACATAAGTCATATTTACTTCCAATTTGTAGGCAAAACAAATAAATAACTAAATAAATAAAATAAATAAACAATAAAAGAAGAAGTAAAAGAAGAAGAAAATGTAAATTTAAAGATAAATCTCATAACTGTCATCATTTTAAGTTCTTAAATATCTTGAACTCTTTGAAGTGATTGTAACTTCTTAAAACTTGATCAATAATTCCCACATCAGGGTGGGGTTGTGGCAAGCCATAAAGTCCTCACCTAGCACATGTGAGGCCCTGGGTTCTATCCTCAGCACCATATAAAAATAAATAAACAAAATAAAGGTATTGTGTCCAATATTTATTTAAAAAATAAATATTAAAAAAAATAATAATTCCCACATCAGACAGGCTCTCTCCTGCCCATGATTGGAATGGCCACAATGACCTCAGAATGTCCTCAGATATCCATTGAGGTTTCCCTCCTGCAAAGCATTCTAAAAAATACCTCAGGTTGATCTTGTGTGGTCTTGCAGCTTGGTGGGAGGAGAGGAGGGGGAGGGGTTGAGGGAAGGAAGTGGCAACATCAGAGAACATAAAGCTGAAGGCTTTAGAGCAAAGAAATACACTAACTAAAGGTCATTGGGAAACACAGTGTTTCTTTGTCATCTATTGACTTTCTTCCTAGTCTTAATATATTGGAAAATGTCCTCTTTTCTTTCTCAAAAGATGACTTTGGTTAGAGCAGATTATCATTGCCTGGGTGTTGTCTTTCCCTAAGATGAAGCAGATGGAATACTGGGTTGCTTTTCTCTCTTGAGTAGGCTTCTAAGAGAGGATGTCTTGACTTCTGCACTACTGTCATTTGGGGCTAATTACTTCTTTTTTGTGACAGGGGTAGGGGGTGGGGGACATACCCAGTAGGGTGTTTAGTAATATCCCTAGTCAATACCCATTAGAAGTCATTAACATCCTTGTCCCCAGCTGTGACAACCAAAAATGTTTTCAGACTTTGCCAAATGTTCCTCCAGGGATAGAATCCCCCGGAACCCCATGAAGAACTATGGCATTATAGGGTCACCAGATCTGGCTGCCTGTCTCCTTGCCATTGTGTGGCATCATGCCAATTGTCCCCCAGGAAGCCTACCACCATCATTTTGGAAACATTTCCATGACATATCACAGCTGAGGTTTATGGATCTCAGCACTCTGCTACTTTATGTTGTTGGTTTATCTTTGACCTCTGGCAAAGTTCCCAAGCAATTAAAAAAACAATAACAAACCTCTTGCACTCCCCTCCCCACCCCCACCCAAAATCCTACAGTTTCTGTGTTGCTGAAAATGTTGCTTCCAGATCTGAGAGTTATTGATTATCCTACTAAGGTCCAACACTTGCTGGTACTTTCTCATTTTTCATGTATGCATTTAACTGATCTTAGAGCAATTTTAGGATTATGAAATTAAAAGTCAAATAAGGTTAGCAAGGTCTGGAAGCTGCTTCTCCCATGGAAATGTTTCTTTTTTTTTTTTTTTACCAGAAATGGGTTATTGTTCTCCAGGTCTAACCCCTCTTATTTTACCAACAGTATACCTTTGTGTGGATCAGCCACCTGCTTTCAGAAGTGTTATCTTGATGCTGCTAAATCTGAATCAGATAAATTATTTCTTTCCTCCCTTTTATAGATGATAAGGGCTTGCATTAACTGACACATTTCTTGTTTGTTTATAGGCTTTACTTTGACTTTCTTAGTTTGACTGCTGCTAAAGTAATGAGGTTGCAGAATGGGACAATAATTTACATATGAGTTCATCTAGAGTGTCTTAATGAATGCATTCTAAGCTCATATATATAAGAGCACACCTGGTTCAGGCAGTTCCTGGGACAGTCTCAGTACTATCTTGACCAAATTTGAGACAGGCTACACTGAGCGCCCCCCCCCCCCCTTTTTTTAGACCCTATCCTTGAGCCTTTTTCTCAAAAACCCAGTTGTAGCAAAAATCCCATTAAATTAATTTAACCAGAATCCCCCACCCTCCATTATCTGATCAAATATTCTCACCATCTGCCAAGTGAAATCTGGGTTTCTTTTAGCAAGAATCTTATTAGGTCAGTTTAGCCAGACCCCCCAACCCCCACCCTGCTGTGGCTTCCTCATTATTTTTCCGTCTACCAACCCCCATAATCTGCACCTTGGTTATAAATCCCCACTTGTTCTTGTTATATTTGGAATTGAGCCTGGTGCAGGTCTCTTTTCCTCTATTACAACAATTCCTGAATAAAATCTGTTTTTACACTTCAGCTACTGCCCAACTCTAGTTTTTGTTGATTCCTCTTCAAGTATTAAAAACTTGTTGCAGTTACCAGCTGGGGCCTGTATTTGCCTGTAAAATTCCTCGAGGAATTCTTTAGCTCAAGATTTTATACAGCACGAAAGGTTGAGAAGGGTGAGAAGAGCTAACTGTGAGAATAAGTCATGCTCATTAATGTGCATGGGTCAGGGAGGGAAGGAAAGCCTACCAAAACCTTGTGTATGTTTTAGAAGTCAAGCAACTTCCAGGGAAGGTGCTCACTCTGAGGCCAGGGAAGGAAATAGAAGCAGGAAGGCTTAACCTGAGCCTGAGTCCTAACAAGTGGGGGGAATTTTGAGAAGCGAAAGATGCTCAGATGATCTCATTCCCAACTTTCTGCCTTGAGACTTGTGCCAGGTGATATGAAAAATTAAATATACATATAAATACATATATGTTAATATAAATGCATGCATTTCTAATCTCTATCAGATATTAAAATCTCAGGATAGAATAGCTTTTTGCCTTCTAAATAAATTTGGGTTAAAGCAATACATATGTGTTGAAATAGGGTCTGGAGCTCATACATTTGTTTCTCTAAGAATACAAAAATTGGTATGAGGTCTTGGAAGGGATAGTGCTGCCAGTGAAGGAAACTAAACCTCAAGCTTCATATGTTCAACTCTGGTTGGTGAAGGAGCTTGCTTTAGCTCCGTGTTGAAGGATATGAAATCAAAGATGCTGGGGTTGTGTTTTAGTGGGGGAGCCTGTACTTAGCAGGTGTGAGGCCCTGTGTTTAATCCCCAGCATGTGCATATGCCATCAAGTGGGCAGTCTTGCTAGTGTGACAAGTGCCTGAGGTATACCAGACTGCCTCCTGACTGTTCTGGCACTTTCCCAGCTATTGTTGGAAGTAGAAGTTGAGAAAGATTTCATGCAGGATCCAGGAGGGTGGTATTGATGGGTAAGGACACTTTGTAAGCCAGGAATTTCCTGAGTTGAGGAATTCAGTAGGACCCATCATTCAATAATTTGGTCAGTGAGATGGAGCCAGAGCACCACCATTTTGTCATTTATATTGTGATCTTTTGGTAGGTGATGAGGCCCAGGAAGGTATGCATGAATAAGGGTACAATTTCACCAAAAATGAGAGAAGATGTAAAAATTTACTACGAAATTAGCCAAAGAAAATTTTATTTCAAGGACAGTACTTGTACTGTCCTTGAAACTTGTACTCACTTGCCTCCAAATTAATCGAGTTCTTCATTACTTTGGTCAAACACACTGAATAATGCCCATGGCAGACTCGATGTAATATTATGTCGCCTAAGTTCAGACAAGCCTGCTCCCCCATACATGTTTGTGCTAATCAAGGGTCTAATTTCTTAGCTTATTTATTGTTTTAATTTTTCCTGTTTTTGTAATTTAATTCAATAATGCATAAATTAATGAAATATAAATGTGAAAAGAGATTCTTGATTCTATAAAACCTAAATTAAATGTTTAGGTAATACTTGATAGAGGAGAGACACTAGAAACACATAGACATGGAATGAGAGGGACAAAAAAAAAATACAAAACTGAAGAAATACTTTTCATTGAAATGATTTTATAAGAACCCCTAATTAGGTTCTTGTTTCAACTTAAGGTTATTGAAATAGGAAAAAAATAAATAATACCCATGGCTGTGATTTATGAAGTTGCTATGACTTGAACACACTCAGCAGATCCTCAATGAAAGATCTAGCCCTAGGTCAAAATATTTTACTTTTTCAAATAGATTTTTATATTTTAAATAAAAATAGTGGGTGTTAGATCCAAATGCATCATTGTTCAATACTTGCTGTTTTAAGTAACTTTTTCAAATAGCTGACCAACACTGGTTCCAAATTCAAAATAATATAAAACATAATTCTGGCATTAATTCTAAATTCTTGCTCATTAGGATTTGACAAGACCCTTAACTAGGTATTACCAAGTGTATCTTTCCTTTTGGGGACCTTATGAATTTCCTCTCTTGCACTCATGTCCTCATGCTTGGCTAGTCTCTTCTTGTGCGCCATTAATATTCTATGTAGAAATGGCCACTTCTTTGTATCAGGGCTTTAATAACAATGGCACAGGAATCTCCATGACTGCCTGAGTTTGCATATGAAATAGCAATATTCTTGTTAATTGATTTCTAATGACTTTTTGCTTTCTGGTTATGCCTACTGCAAAATGCCTGCTGCAGTCACTTGTTATTCAGGATTAGCTTCTGTGTCTGCTTGCTGGTCTCTTGAGCTGTCTGCCTCTTTCTGAGCACTTTTGCCTGCTGGCTATGTGGGGTGGCCTGATGTCTCTACTGTCTCTACTCTAATAGGGAGAAGAAAGATTTAAACTCTTTAAAGTTTGAGGGAAGAGTTATACTCAGAATAAATTCAGTTTTCAAAATGGACTTCTCATGGGCAGAAACATGAGAACCAGAAAATTAAAAAATGGTAATTAAAAAAAAAACTATTTTGTATATGAAAAACTGGAAAATGGGAAAATGGGTGTCTGTTCCATGGAATTGATTTTTTTGAATATTATGTGGTTGTTGAAGATGACATATTTAAGAACCATATAGAAGGTCATCCCAGAATGATTTAAGGTCTTTTAGAAATAAAAGGTAAAATTATATAAAAGTGTCCCCAAAGAGGAAACTACTTTAGAGAAACTAAGCAGAAAGGAATGAAGTAATTAGAGAAGAAGGAGGGTGACTGGCATGGGGAGAGACCTGCCTTGGGCAGGAAGGTGGGCGGAATGGTTATTTTCTGACTAGGGACCTGGGCATGAAGAGTGATCTAAGGAAAGTTTTATAGGAGCCAACTTGAGAGTTGCATTTCCAGAAAAAAAAGACTCATTTATGGAAATCACCACTCTTACTGTGGGGTATGTAAATGCCTTGATTTGCAGTGGAGGACAGTGTGGGAATTTTTTTTTTTTTTTTTTTTGATCTGGAATTGAGTTCACCTGCACATATTTTCTGTCTTTTGTCATCACTGGACCTGAGAGATGACTGTTAAAGCCCAAATATTTCTGAGAGAACTTGGCTAAGTCACACAAAATATAGAAATAGGAAGGACAAACTGGCCCAGGGATTATGACTACAGGAATAAAATAATTGGGGAATGGAATCCCAACACAAAAACCTGTGGTCTCCATCATCAGCATCACTACTATGGTTGTCATCAGTGTCCTCGTCATCCTCCTTGACATGGTGGTTTCTCTAAGTGCCTGCAATGTTGTGATTTTCTGAAGACTGGTTCCTCATTCTCATGTACTGTTCTGAAAAACTATTTTAGCCAATAAAATATGGATGAATTATAAACAATTTTTAGCCCAGATAATAAAGACCCGTCCATCTCTGATGTTGTTAATGAAATAAGCACAAGGAATTCAAATTTACCTCTAAGGCAAGGAGGCAAAGAATCTGCTTTTTCTCTTTCCCTATATCATTGACTACAAATGTTCTAAAATGTGGCAAGATATAGGTTCGAGTGGACAGACCCTGATCTCGTCATCAGCTTTCTAAATCTTAGAGAACCAGCTTGTAGGACACAGATTCTATCACGTTCATGTTTGAGGATCAAAGCTCTTTGCTATTCTGGCTACAGTGAAGTTATTTGGGTAGAAATGGAAGTGTGCTAGCCACATGATCTTCGTCAATGTCATAAATGTTTTTGAGTTATTTCTGAAAATTTATTTCTTTTGACTTTGATTCAGCTACTGAGAAAGCCTGACCTTTTATGTCTTTATGTTTATATTCCTGCAGCTAAGGGCATGCAGATTCTTTACATGTCTGGTTTCAACTTGACAGTCTCTTGAACTTTGCTGTCTCTGCTCCCATTATCTGACACAATAATTTGATGAGATCCAAATGCTATGACTGGCTATGGTACTAACATTTTCACCTCTAGGACATCTAGATTTGCAAGATTATTTTTTATGAGCCCACTCTTAGAGGGATAGCTATCTGATTAAAAAGGAGAGGAGAACATACCTCATCTGATTGGTTCATTTGCTTGCATTCTCTAACAGAATTGAAAAGCAACTTAGACAAAAATGCAAGGTAAAACTCCCCTTCCTTTGCAACAAGAGGTCAAGGATACCTATTATACCTTTTATTCATTAACTAAATGATCTCATTTTGCTCTCATGTGTGCAGAGTGGTATCTCTGTTTTATTATGAACTTTAATATTTTTCCTTTTTCCTATTTTCTCATATTTAAAATAGGGAGATGAAAATGCTAATGATATGGAGCTGGAATCAAGACTTTTCTATTCTATAAACAACATTGCCTTTTAATTTTTGTTTTCCACAGGCAATCATTCTTGAGCTACATCACCCAGTCCTTTTTCCTATCAACTAGGATTAATCAGTAAAAAATGGCTTCCCCAAATGATTTAAATTTTGGCATGATTGCTATTGATCATCAGTGGATCATAGCATATTCTGTTTATCTATCTATATATCTACCCACATACATATATAGACCTATATGTGTACACATACATGTCTGTATATGTCTATATACTACATATGTATACATACTATATACTATGTATGTGCATATAGGATATTTACTATATTTATACGTATATGATATGTACATGTATATATTATATACATGTTTATATATACTATAGTGTGTGTGTTTTGTTTTAAAGTATGTTGTTTTATAAATAGTTTGTTTTGAAGTATGTTGTAGATGCTGATCAATGGTGAACTCATCATTAGTTTGAGATAGAATAAAGATGTGTCCCTTGATCTGGTTCTTGATATGTTACCTTGAGATAGTTATACTCTTCTTGTATACATGCTTTTTTTTTTTTTAATGAAAATCAAATTCAGGGGCATTTTACCAATGAGTTACATCCCCAGTCCTTTTTATTTATTTATTTTATCTTGAGATAGTGTCTCACTAAGTTGCTAAGGTTGACTTCAAACTTGTAGTCCTCCTACTCAGTCTCCTGATTTGTTAGTGATACAGACCAGGCCCCCCGCCCCACACACACACCATAATTGTAACATATAAGCTTTCTAGAATCCCCCCCTCCACACCATTATTAAGCTTCTTGTCAGCAAGATTTTACAAAGAGGGTCAACAGGATTTCACAGAAGTTCTGCAGAGAGCTCAATGTGGTTTGAAGCTTCTTCTTTCTTATAAATGCCAGGTTTGCAGACAAAAACTTGTGAAACCCGAGTGACCAAAAATATGGGACAAAACTTAATTGTCATGCACCCTCCCATTGTCATGTACCTACCCACTAAGTATAAATCTAAAAGAATGTTCAGACCCAGGGTCCAGATTAAGTGGATCATTGCAGCTTAAAGAAGCCTGATTCCTGAAAATTCCTCGGGTGTCCAACTTTACCTGAACTACATCAATAGGATTACAGGTGTGTGCTACCATGCCTGGTTTGGGTACATGATCTACCCCTATGGGAATAGCAGGCTTCGGCTTAGCACTTTAGGAGAAATCATCATTATGTGACAACTTTCCTGGTCCTTCATGTTCATCTTGGGAGGTGGGATTGGGGAAAATATAAACATGTGTTTTTATTAAATTTTAGCAAATTTCTTCATTCTTCTATAACAGACAAAAATTCTACTTGCTGATATGATTTTCTTAATACACCCATTTTAAACTAACATTAGATTCACTAAACAGTTGTTACTGTTTACATTGACTTGGAATCCAGGCAGAATTAGAAGCTCTGGATTCATCAGGATTATTATTAAGAGTCCTTACAAAACAGGAAAGGTTGTAATAAAGTGTACATGCCTATGTAATCGTCTGTCATTATTTGCTACATAATTATTGCTCCTCAAACTTACAAAATTACCCCTCCCACCTCCAGAAATGCGAAATGTGTGTATTTCCACTTTGGTCTAGCTTTCCCCTTACAGCAGGTTTTCCATTCAGTCCTGTATCGGAGCCTCCATGGACTCAGATGGGAAGGACTGCTAAGACACTACCACGTGGCACAACAAGTCTCTTTAAGCATTGAATTCTGAAGGTAGAGAGAGAAGCTGCTCTGATCATTGAAGTTTAACAACCCAGTTGTTAAAAAGGAGGGACCATTCTGACTATAACAAACCTCTTAGTTGGTTTGTAGTTGGTCTGGTTCTCATGGCTGAGAATGCTGCAAAAAATAAAAAATTGAAAACTTGTTTTTTTCCACTGTGGTTTCTGAAGCTCAATGGCATGGCATTCTAAAGCAGGTGTGCTAGGTGCAGTAGTTACAGGCACTGGTAATGCCTGTAGAAGTGGCAGGTGCCAGCGCCCTCATGCAGGCAACATACCCTCCATCATTCCAATGGCTGCTGCAGGCTTTCTTATAGCAACCAGAACCGGGCAGTGGCATCTGTGGTCTCTGTGCATGCTTCTCCATCAGCCACGGCACTGTCTTCACCAGGCATTCCATCAGTGGGCCTGAAATAAAGAGGAATCTAGGGATCCAGGCATATTACAGCTTAGAGGATTTGTCTATAAAGGACGGGAAAGTATTTGCTGAGGATTCCACAATTATTTGGTTTCTTGCAGAATGAGTGGGTGTAAGCCCTGAGTTATTGAGCTTTGAGATAGTTGTGCTGATTAATTTCTCCTTGGTTTATTATAATCATTTATAAATGCATAGCATTCAAATCGTATTTATCAATTATTATTCATTTTGTATTTAATTATCATATGGTAAGAACTACTTCTGTGCTTTCTGTTCCGAACCAATTTATCTTTTTTTCCCCCATATCTTCATTACATTTGAAATTATTTTGGCTGCAGAATATGAATTTTCACCTCACAGATCTAATTTTGTACACTAGTCCTCAACCTCACCTTTGACATTTTTTCCTTCTTATTATTTCAGATGATATAGATTTCTGTTCTTACAAACCTCAGATCCTTTGCTGAGATAAGATAGGGAATAAATGAATCATTAATGAATGCATTCACATGCATACCTACATGCATTCATGAACAAACACGGAGGCTTGCACTTCCTTTACAACTTGGTTGCTTTAACCATGACTAGCAGAATAAAGTCTGAATTCTTTGAAATTGATATCTACAGGCTTCCAGAATCTGAGCTGAATTTTTCTTTCCACCATTACCTTGACTCTCTTCAAACCAGGCTGGTCTACTCCTTCCAAGGCTAGCCCTTTTTTCTTGAAGTGTCTTTGCTTATTCTGTGAACTGTTTCCAGTTGCTCATCATCTCCAAATGTATCTATTAAAACATATCTATTTTCTCAGTCCACCACAGAAGCAGAATTACTGGGCCCTTGATGAGCTCTTTCTCCTTTGAACTCAGATCCTACTCACCTGCCCCGTCATTTAACATGTACCACTTGATGTCTAGCTTCTTTGGGTCCTTTAATGTTTATGCCTTGTGTCCTCAACAATGATGTAAGTTCTTTGGTATCCAGGAGTGTCTTGTCTATCTTTATGCCCCCAGGCCTTGCATAATTCCTGGAGCACAATGGGGCCTGAGTAGATGCTTATTATTTGCTTGATTGATTGAAGTGTATAAACCAGGCAAAAGAGGCTAGTAAGGACCTGCAATAGCTTTGAAAAAGAGAGAGAGAGAGAGAGAGAGAGAGAGAGAGAGAGAGAGAGAGAGAGAGAAATGACAGGAGGGCTAGAATTTCTTTAGTTTTAACTTCAAGGTTTACTGCCAGCCATAGATAAGCTGCTATTACAGATAAGCCTCTCTGGTCCCAGAACTCTCCCTCTGTGCTGCTGTTCTACCAGTGATAACACTGGAAGGGTGGGGGAAGAGTGAGTGCAGGAAGGAATTGGGACTTAGCATCTGCCTTCCTCCCCAAAGCTTGGCAGGAAACTTCCCTAATCCAGTGCTCAGTCAAAATGTAAGCACCTTTGAAATGCTTCCCTGACCCCCATCATCAGATAGCCATAGCTACTGGGATTCACTGAGCATTATTTTTCTAGAGTCACTTCATTACTTCAACGACTCACACGCATATACTTCTTTGCTTCATTTTCTGTTTAGTTTTTCCAACTTCTGCGCTACTTTCTAATCTTTTCTCCACTGACTCTTCTTTAAATTTACAAAATTGCATATAAGGGACCTGCTTAGTTCTGATGGTGGCACATGCATTTAAAGGACTGCTTGGCCTAGATTATCCAGTAGAGTCTCCAGGAGTTAGAAAATGTGACTTTACAGTAGAGCCCTGTGTGGGGAAGTAAAGGAGGTCAAGTTTGCAAAGTGATGTGGAGTTTTGGACACTACCTTGTGGAACTAGGCTGATGGAGATTGCTGAATCACACTACTCGGATTGGATCACAGGTCCTTTTCTCCCTCTTAACAATTATACAATGCAACTGTCTGCACAGCTTGAATTTATCAGATATTAGCTGCTTCACAGGATTGAACAGATTTAATACCATACCTATTCCAATCGGGTCCTTGGCCTTGAACAAGACTTCTGGGCACCCTGGAGTTAAGCCACCAAGGGCTTAATTGCTTCAGATATCTCTGCTTGTTTGTAATTTGGATTTTGTTTTCTCCTAGTCCCTTGGGAGTGCTTTATGCTGTTCAGTTAATTGAAAGTGGCTAAAGCTGAATGAGGCGGTCACATTGCAGGGGGCATCTCCAGGATCAGGTTGAGAAGACAATTGAAATCCTCTTGCTTAGTTTAATAAGTATCTCTGATTGAGGTAGGATTTTAGTCTTGAGACTGATAGGAGATTCCAAAAGTTTCCCTTTGGCTTGAGGGAATAACAATTTCCCAAGCAATTAGCTTTTCCTAGAGGACGTTTCTATTAAATAGTGCTGTTGGTGGTGTTAGAAAGTGTAGTAGGGATTACATGGGTTGGGGGATACAAGCAAAAAAAAAAAAAAAAAAAATAGGAGAAGGAAAGGGCATTTATGAAATAATTGGCATGAAAGATAAAAGGGCTACAAGAGATATTTCAAATAACTCCGCAAGCAAAAGAACTGAAGGAATGTATGTGGGGAAAATTGAAATATTCTTCAGAATTATTTAAGAAAATTATATTTGTAATATAGAAGAAAGTCCCCAAGATAAAAAGCATTGCTAGTGTTTTAAATGAATATAAAAAGAAATATTAGAACTACCATGGATAGAGAAAAATAAGGGGAGATTTTTTTTTTTTAAATAAAAAAGCAGATTTTGAGTAAACAGTAAGTAACTGGTTGTATGTTTTATATAATTTTGTGGGGCCACTGTATTGGGGGGGGGTGTGTCACCTTAGAGTTTCTATAAACTCTAAGGCTGTATATTCAATTTAAGGCTATATATTCAATTCTTGTATTCTGTAATCTAAGGTGATGTTTGCCTTTTCTGACCTATATGTTTTGGACCAGATATTCATTAGGTATCTTAGGGCTGAAAAATATTGCAATAGAATATAATCTTGCTTCTTGGTTAAAATCAGTTGTCATTTAGTGGAACCACTGAGTTCCACAGCAGTAAAGTGAGTTTTTCAAAGTCATTGGGAAAGAAGTTAGTCCTTAGAAACTTCTTGTATGTCAGGCACTCTGGTGTTTATTTAAACAGAGCTCTGAATTAGGTGTTGAGAAGGTGTGAGATAAGCATTATATCAAAGGCTGTACATGCAAAAATTGTTCCCATCCTCACAGTGACCCTGTGCTTTGGATTCCAAGAAAAGTACAAAATTATGAATGCACCATATGTGTGAAAGTAAATACACATTTAGAAAAAAGAAAAAAAAATTACAAATTATTAAAAGGGGATAAATACCCAAAACAAAACAAAGCTAAAATAATGCAGAGCTTCTTCTTAAATTAACTGTATACTGCCTCACACATTTCTGTAATAATTTGTCTGATTTTTTGTATGATCAATAAATATAAAAATACAAAATTAATCTGAAGTCAAGGCATACACAAAAGCAAATCAAATGCATTTATAAATCTCGACTATATTGTATTGAGCTACATAATTGTTAATCAAATTATTTTTAAATTGCATACATTGACTCCCTGATCAATATATAAGGAGGTTTTTGTCACTAGAACACTTTTTTCTCCAGGTACTTTTGTAACTTTAATAACAATTGGCTCACTGATTTGTCTGGACATGCAAGACAGGATCAGGACAAATTGCATCAGATCTGCTAGGATATAGTCTAATACTCAAGGATGCACTCTATAGACAACTTCACATTCTAATGTCCTGTCTGTTCATAGCACTGTTACAGGTATGTGCCCTATTAAAAGAAAGAATTCTGGGAATCTCAATTTTTGGGTATAATTCCATTAAAAATGCACTATAAGTTTGAAATTGTATATGATGAATTATTGGGCATATTTCTGACAGGTAGTAACTTTTGTTTTGACTAGGCTTCATAAGAATTGAAAGCACTGCTTATAATTTTACACCACTGATGACTGAAAGGAATTTCCACAGGCTGCCTCCTGGCTGTGCACATTTCAAACCTTATTTCTCCTCAATCATCCTGACTTCCAGTGTTGAGTGCTGTAGGGCATGTTTATATACTAGGGCCTCTGATACTGCATCATTTGTGCCATGGCACAGAGTAAGCTCACATAGTGAGAGGTGCAGATATTCAAATTTCTTCCTATACCAAGATGGCTAACAATAAATTCCCTATACTCTGAACTGATTGTGAAGCACTTAAGACATATCCCACTGAACCCAAACGAATTGCTTCCTCCACTGAAATTCTCTTTTGCAGGATTCTCCAAATGCTCAGCCACTCCAATACCATTTACCACAAAGAGAAGATAAGGAAATGAAAATAAAAGTGTAAAGATACAGTGGATACTGAATTGAATTTAATTATCTTTCTTTTCCAATTTTTACACAAATATGTGACCAACTGAACATATCTTTGGAGTCCTTTCTAGGTCCTTGTAACAAGTAAAAGTTCCTGAATCCTAAGTTCTGTTCATCTCAAGAAAAAAATCCATCCCTGGCATGGAGTGATTTATTCAAATAATTCAGGAAAGATTTCAATAGAAATATTGTGACTCGATTTTCCAATTAGATTTCAACATTTCTAATTTCCCTTTGACTGTCTCTTCTATTTTTACCCATGAACTTACATCTTTTATGAATTATAATTTTCCACCTATTGTGCTATCATTCCATCTATGCTCCTAGAGAAAAACCAAGATTATAAACCCTTCCATCCTCCAACATACCTAACTCAGAGCTTTGCATAGTTCACAAATAAATATTGAATTGAATAGGATGAATTTAACTAAATAAATCCCCAATTGACTATCTTTTCCCTGTAGCAATAAACGTATCACAATTGCTATGAGAAAATCAGGCATTAAATTAAAGCAGGTGAGTTGGCTTTGAGGATTTAAAACATCACAACCAAATGACAATGAACCTCATGGCACTGTCTGGGGTTCCTATAGCAGGGCTGAAGACATGACAGCTGTTCTTTTGGCTTTAGGGTAGGAATGGTAAAAACACATACTATTTTTAAAATAATAAACTTTATTGTATATATTGAGATTTACAATGTGGTGTTGTGAGGTATGTATAGATAGTAGTGTGTTGCTATAGGGAAGCAGAGAAACACCTCTATTATCTCACATAATTACTTTTTTTCATGACAAGAGCAGTTAAAATGCAATTATTTAACAAAAACCCCTACAGTAATACAATTTTATTAACCTTGATCCTCATGTTTTATATTACAGTTCTATTCTTGTTCACCCTACATATCTGCTGTGTTATATCCTTTGGCCTATACCTTCCCATCCCCCTCACATTAACTACTGTTTCAGTGCATATCCCTGTGCATCTGAGCCCTTTTAAAAAATAATTCACATATATGAGATCATTTAATATTTTTCTTTCTGTCAGGCTTATTTAATAAGGTTCTGCAATCTATTCATGTCAAATCGCCTTCTCTGCTTAAATTTGAGTGATATTCCATTGTTGTGTGGGTGTGTACACATACAACATACATATCACATTTTCTTTATCCATTTATGTATTTATCCTAAATGTTCCTGGACATTTAGGTTGTTACCATATCTTTTCTATCACAAATAATGCTGTGAAAGAATTTGGAAATGCAGATATCTTTATGGGGTGGTGATTTAACCTTTTTAGTTATATATCCAGAAAAGGATTGCTGGTTCACATGGTAGTTCTGCTTTTATTTAGGAACCTCCAAGCTGTTTTACACATTGGCTACCCCAATCTACATTCCCATCCGCAATGTCCTAGCGTTTCCATTTTCTTTTCCTAGCTGCCTCAGCACTTGTTATCTCCTCTTTTGGATAATAGCCATCCTAACAGGTGTAAAGGTGTAAATCTCATAGTGATTTTAATTTTTATTGTCATTATTATTGATGCTGTTGATCACCTTTTTATATATATATTGGCAATTTTTATGTCTCTTTGGAGACATGTTAATTCAGATCATTTGCCTATTTTTACTTGTTTTTCTGTTATTGAGTTTTAGGTATTTTTTTTATAAATTCTGAATACTACTGCCTTATTGGATGTGTAGTTACAATTTTCTTTTGCAATTTTAAATAGACTTTTAATTTTACTGATTTCTTCCTTTGTTGGGCAGAAGTTTTTTAGTTTGATGTAATCCCATTTATTTATTTTTGCTTTTGTAGCCTGAGATTTTGGTGTGATATCTAAGAAATCAGTGTCATGACCCACTTCTACAAATTTCCCCCCTTTGCTTTCCTCTAGAAGTTTCATGGTTTCAGGTCTTACATTTAGTTATTTTATCCATTTTGAGTTGATGTTTCTGTGTAGTTTAAGATACAATTCAGTTTCATTCTTTTTTTTTTTATATGGAAACCCAGTTTATTAGAGCTTCTTTTATTGAAAAGACTATCATTTCCCATTGTGAGTTCCTGATGCCCCTGTCAAAAATTAGTTGAGTATATGTTTGCATTTATTTATGGGATCTCTATTTTATGCCATTGGTCTGTTTTTCTATTTTTATTTATAATACTCTACTGTTTTTATTTTTATAGATTTGTAATATAATTTTAAATCAGTAAAGTGTGATGTCTCCAACTTTCTTTTTGTTTTTTGGTATTAATTTGTGTTTTGGGGTTTGTTTTTGTGCTTTCAAATGAATTTTAATTTTCCTGCTATTTCTGTTAAGAATGCCACTAGAATTTTGATAGAGATTAGATTAAATTAGTATCTTGCTATAGACAGTATAGATATTTTAACAACATTGAATAGTCTGATCCATGAACATGGGATATCTTTCCATGTATTTTTGTTTTCCTTTCCTTTTATCTTTGTTTTATAGTTTTCAATGTGTACATATTTCACCTCCTTGTTTAAATTTATTCATTGGTGTTGTGGTTTGGATTTGGAATATCTCTCCAAACTCATTTGTTCAAAGCATGGTCCCCAAAGCAGGGAAGTTTGGAGGTGGGCTCTTTAGGCGATGATTGAATCATGTGGGCTCTGACCTCATTGGTGAATTGAGCTGCACACACTACTGGGAGGCAGAGCCTAGTTGGAAGAAGTAAGTCACTGGGAACATGCTCTGGAAGAGTTTATACTTCTTTTGGCCCCTCCCCACCACCTCCTTCTGCTTCCCAGCTGCCATGAGTTCAGTAGTTTTTCTCTACCATGCCCTTTCATCATGGTGTTTCTGTGATGTAGAAGTCTGACTATGCACTAAAACCTCTTGAACTCTGAGCCCAAATAAATCTTTTCTCCTTTAAGTTGTTTTTGTTAGGTATTTTGTTCACAGCAATGCAAAGCTGATTATCCCACTTGGTATTTGTTTATTTTTTGATACTATCAAAATGGGATATTTTTTCTGGATTTCTTTTTCAGGCATGTCATTATTAAAAGCTAATATATATTGATAGTGATTACTTTGAGGTTGGCATTGTCCTAAGTGTTTTTACAGGTATTAAGTCATTTAAACCCTCAAGAAACCTTCATAGTTAGATATCATTTTAAAAATAATTTTACTTCTCAGCCATCTTAGGCACAGAGGATACACAGTTATTAAGTTAGGAAAGCCATTCTCTGAAACACTAAGCTTACTGCTTCACAACAGTCATACAAAATTCAAGAAACCAATGGAACTCCTTTAACTCAGCATCCCTTCCATTGATCACTCAGTTAAAATGCTCTCATGGCTTCTGAAGATGTGAAAAAAAAAATACCAAGTTTAAATTTATCTTTACTGCTTCTAAAGCGCCACTAAAGTCAGGCTGAGCAATAAGAAAAGCAAAATCTCACATGAATAGAAAGTAGAGAAGGAGAGACTAATTTTAGAAGCTAGGAAACAGGTGGGCATAGCAAAGAAAAGAAAATCAAAACCCCAATTATCAGGGAGGAAGCAGATAAGCTGAATAATTTGTACTAGACACTTAGAAAGTCACAAGAGCTAGGGGTATCACATGTCTCTGAAGGTAAGTGGGTAGGAGGTTAAAAACAGAACTGTATGGAATTCTGTATGAGAATCAGATATATAAACGGATCCTTTCTCTGTCTGGTTTGGGAAGTTAATACAATATATAATAAAAATCGGTTCTTCCAGCGAGGTAAACTACAATAAGAAATGGATAAAATTAAAAATTTACTTCTTTAGACACACTGAAGAGCTAAGTTAGTTGGACTCAAACGCTCAAATCTAGCAGAAAGTATACTCACAGTAAAGTCATTTCCCCACTGGGCTTCCAATCCTGGCTACTTCATTTGCATTTTTCAAGTTTTTCCATCCTGTTCCTATCCATTCTCTATAGGGTAACTTATGTATGCTATAATCCAGTACAGAGAAATGAAATAAATATCCCATGTACTCAGTAGTAGACTCTGGAGGTCAGATTGCTCCTTGGTCTCCACTGTGATGGTATAAATCAGTAGGACTTGACCAAACACAAGTGATCAGATTGGGTTTTGCCTCTGATGGTTTTCTAATTTATCCTTTCTATGTTCTGGTTTCACAAATGAATGAACACCTAAATATTTTGTTATGCTCCATTATTTTTTATATAAGTAATAGAATGTACTAAAGATGATCTTTTCTATGTTGCTTTGTCCACTTAATTATATACTATGGAAATCATTCTGTATAAATTCATAGAGATTTGCCTCATCATTTTATAGCTGTATAGTATTCCACTGGGTGTGTACTGTAGTTTTTTTTTTTTTTTTTTTTTTTTTTTTTTTTTACCTATTCTCTATATATCTAGACACTTTAAATTTTTTTTCTTATAATTGTAGATGAACAGAATGCCTTTATTTTATTTGTTTGTTTTATGCGGTACTAAGGATCGAATCCAATGCCTCACACGTGATAGGCAAATGCTCTGCCACTGAGCTACAGCCCCAACCTATCTATCTAGATACTTTGATTTGTTTTTCAACTGTAACTAAAACAATAACATATATATTTTTCATATTTTTGTATGTGCAGTATAATTTTGAGTCAAAGACAAATGCATGTGTAGTTTTATTAGATATTGCCAAATCCTCCTCTAAAAAGTTCTTCTAGTTTGCATTCCTCTCAAAAATGTATGATGGTATCTATTCCCCTACAACCTTACCAAACAAGCCAATTTTCATAGTAGTATGATTTTCACTAATCTGATAGGTAAAAAAATGTATTTAAGTGTTGCTTAACTTTTCTTTCGCTCTGAGTTTGAATATCGTTCTGCATGTTTAAGGGCCACTTATATCTTTTACTTGTAATGTTTTCTTTCTTTTCTGCATTTTTTTCCATCAGATTTTTTTGATTCTTTATTGTTTGAATTTAACGGTCCTTTACTTATTAGGGACATTATCGATTTTTGATATCTTGCAAAAATATTCTTCGAATTTGTCAGTTGTCTTTTGACTTTGCTTATGGTATTTATTTTGTCAAATATTTTGTAAAAAGTTTATGCCATTAAATTTATCAATTCTTCCCCCACCCCTTGGATTTTTTACCCTAACTACAAGGATTTTTCCAACACCAAAGTGAAGAAGACTTTAACTATGAGTTCTTCCAGTTATGCAAATAGTTTAATTTATTTCATTTGTGTCCTTGATCAATTTGGAATTTTAATGAACTTATGGTGTAAAGCACAGATACAATTTTGTGTTTTTCTAATCAGGTAACCAGTTGTTGAAGGACAATTTCTTATACAGTCTATCTTTGTCCTAATGGTTTGAGATGCTACCTATCTTTATGATATCATGAATTTTCATATGTACTTGGGCTTATTTCTGGGCCTTCTATAAGATTCCACTGGTCTATCTGTTTATTTATACTTAAGTAACACATTAATTTGATTGCGTTAGTTTTATAGTTTTTTAAAAATTCTTTACCCTTGTAATTTTCGTTCCTTAGTATTTTCCTTTCTATTTTTGTGTGCTCAATTTTCTATAATGAACATTATTATAGATGTAAATTTTCTTTTCTTTTCTTTTTTTTTTCTTCTTGATATTAGGGATTGAACCTAGGGATTTTTAACCACTGAGCTACATTCCCATTTTCTGTTGTTGTTTGAGCAGGGTCTCACTAAGTTGCTGAGGGCCTCCCTAAGTTGCTGTGGCTGGCTTTGAACATGTGATCCTCTTGCCTTGCCACCCCAGCCTCTGGGATGATAGGCATGGACCAACTCACCTGGCCACAGGTGTGGATTTGACACAATAATTCACTTAGTTCAGCCAATATGAAACACTATCAAAACAACAAAAAAATGTTCACCCAGTACAAGAGTATCATGTTCTCTATGAAGAAGGAGACTTAGAATCTTACAAGGAAATAACTGAGTACCAATCATTTGTACAAGTGTGTACAAGTGTGAAAAGCTTAGGCGATAGTCTCACATTTTCCCACTGTATTGCCTACTAAATAACACCCTTTGTCTACCCTTTTAAAAGAGTATTACTGTTAACATAAATATTGTGAAACCTACAAACAACAATGTCAACAAAAATGTTTCGGCCTAACAGTGTGGAGCATGTCACTGGATTTGTTTGCTGGTACATGTCCCTTGTTTATTTCATCATCATATTGTCATATCCTTCCTCCCCTTTCCTGGTGTTCCAGCAGGAGGTCACTTCTATGAGCAGGATGATGACTCAATGTGAGACACTTACTGTATTCATACCACTTACCTTCTTTTTCCTGAATTCTCGGCATTCAGACTTTTTAAACCAGTGGTTTTGAAAGGACTATGGCTTTATTTTCTTGCTTCCTGACACTGAAACTTATTTGGAGAGCCTTTCATTTGAGAGAAAACTATTTAGTTTGGTCTGTTTTATTTTATGTGTATGAAATAACCAGTTTTCTTCTGAGTTGTACCAATCCAGAGCTGGGACTTCTAAAGAAAGTCAAGTGGACAATGCTGAAGGTAAAGATCTTTTAAAGCATCCTACTTTTCTCCATCTTTGGGCTTCCTGACTCTTTCACTCTCATCTGTTCAGGTGTTTCGAACTTGTAGACAGTGACTGGTCACAATTAGAAAAGAAAATAGTTCTTGGAACTAATTTATCAAAAGATGACTTTTTTCCCCTTTTTAATCACACAAAAAGTTCTCACCTATATTTATTAAATTATGGGAAAGGAAGCTGATTGAAAGAGATCTTGCTAAATTTGGACTCAAAGTATATAGTGATGACAGGCTGATCCATTATGATCAATGTCAGACTCTAATTCTATATTTTCCACCATGATTTTAATTTCAGAAAGAAGAGGCTGTTAATAATAAACTTCCATGAAAAATTAAAGAGATACAGTCTATGTACTTGAAACAGATGGAAAATTTGAAAGAGCACTCCAAAATTGCAGGCTCTTTTCATTTTCCTAAAAACTTACATATCAAATATTCACACCAGAATTTTTCTTGTACATCTTACATTATGAATGAAAAAAGTGAACCAGTCACATTCAGTTGCAAATTCAGTCTACTTCTTACTTTTTAAAAGATATTCTTTTTTTCTCCTTATGCAGTTTCTCCTTTAGTGACTCTTTTATTTAACAATGTAGTTTTTCATAGAATTATTTAAAAATATTATTCACATATTATAAAATGTACCCTTTTAAAATGGGCACTTTGGTAGTTTACATGTTTTTAAAGTTCAACCACCATCACCACCATCATGATTTGTCAGCTTTTTCATTGCTGTGATGAAAAGATCTAACTAAAACTTAGAGAAGGAAAAGTTTATTTTGGCTCGTGGTTTCAGAGGTTCAGTCTATGGTTGGCCATCTCCATAGATCTGGGCCCAAGTTGAGACAGAACATTGTGGTAGAAGACAAGGCAGCAGTAAGCAGAGAAAATTCTGATCACCAGGGAAAAAATGGAAACCCTAAATTCATGCCCCCAGTGACCCACCTCCTCCATCTACCTTCTACCTGTGCAGTTACCACTCAGTTAATACATATCAGTGGATTAATCCCCTGATTAGGTTACAACTCTCACAGTTCAACCATTCCACCCCTGAACATTCCTGGGTTGGCTCAAACATGAGCTTCAGGGGGACGCCTCATACATAAACCATAATAACCACTATCTAACTTTGGAACATTTATCACTCCAAAAGAAACTCTGTATCTAGTAACAGTCTAATCCCACCTCCCTCCACCCCACAGAAGCCAGTAATCTACTCTCTGCCACTACGTAGTTGCCTATTCTGAATATTTCACATGTATATAATCACAATATGTGATCTTTACAACTGGCTCATTTTTATCTAACATAATGTTGACTAATTTTTGTTCATTTAACATGTTTTGAAGTTATATCATGTTGGAGAATGAATCAGTACTTCTTTTTTATTTCCAAATAATATTGCAGTGTGTAAATATATGACAACTTGTTTAGTCATTGTTCAGTTAATGGGCATTTGGGTTGATCTCACACTCTAGTTATTATGAATCATGATGCAGTGAACATTCAAGCACAAATTTCAGCTTTTCAATTTCTATTTTTAAAAAGCAGCTGGGTTTTTGACAGGGATTACAATGAATTGGTAGATGAATTTGAGGCATGTTCTATCCCCAAATTAATAAGTCTTCCAATTCATGAACATGTCATATCTTTCCATTTATTTAGATTTTTAATTTCTTACAGTTAATTTATTCCTGAATATTTTGTTTGACACTCTTGAAAATGGAATGATGTTCTTAATTTCTCTTACACATTCTTCTTCATTGCAAATTGCAATGATTTATGACACCAACTACGCATTATGGGCTGCACTTCATAGGTTAAAAGCAGAGTCCTCCACCAAACTGCTCTCACTTCAGACCGTAGCCATAAGTTTCAGTGAGCACTAGGCTTTCCTTGGTGCTAACCAGCTGGCTACAAATTCTGGGATTTCTACCTTATCCCTCAGGCATGATAACTTGATAGAATTACAGAACTGAGGAGGGAATTATATATATTATTTCACCTTTATTCTGGATAGATGCAAATCAACACAAGCCAACACAAGACTTAGACTGAACAAGATTTAGAAGGTCTCAAAAGCAAAGCTTCACTGTGTTCTCCCCATGTATTCTGCACACACCACACTCCCAGCACATGGATGTGACACAGATGTGGAGTACTGCCAACCAGGGCAGCTCACCTGAGTGTGCAGCCCAGGGGTTCTGATGAAGTTGGAGTAAGTAGGTGTGTTTGATTGAATCATTTGCCATGTATTGAGCACCTGCAGTGTAACACCTAATATGCTCATCAATGATGATACCAAATAAAGGAATAATTCACAGCTGATGTTCTCAAAGATATTTTGGTCATGAACATGCTTAAAGAAACCATCTAGTCACAACTATAGTACTTAATAAGAATATGAACTCAAACTACCACTATTTGAGCATGCCTACGTGCTCAAAAGAATGAAGGGAAAACTGAAGTTTAAACATAATATATGACCTTCTCCAAAAACAATAGAGGCTAAGGAAGTAATAGAAATGAGCAGCCATGATTATTATAAGAATAGCGATCCCAGAAAGTAATATCAAATTGATTTGGAAAAGGCAGAAAAAATGAACATATTTAGATAAATTTTAAAAAAAAGGAAGCCCAGCTCTATCCACACTGTAAGCACTTCTTAATCTGAACTGACTTTTATTTATTAAAAATTTAACTTTGAGACATCATCATAAACAAAAATAGCAACAGCACTTTGTCTTCTATAGACCAGTAGGAATTACACTCAGTGCTTAGGCCAAGAGCCCAGTTACATAGCTTGGGTATAGTTCTAATATACTCTTCTAGAGTGCTTATTTATATCCTGGCCTTGCCTTTTCCTTGGCAAATAGCCTTTGACAGTTACTGAACCTCTGTTCCTCAGTTTTTAAAAAAATCTGTAAAAGGGTAATAATATCCTTTATAGAGTAGTTGTGAGAATTAAATGGGATAATGTTTGTGAAGGATTCAGAACCATGCCTTGCACAGAATAATCTCCTATAAGTGTTAGTTCTTATTATGGTTACTTTAACTTTGAGGTATGTTTATTCTTTGAGTTTCATAAATTAAAGTAGGTATTTGCATTAGATGGTAGGATGTGGGGAATTATACTCAATTAAAAAGCTACCAAAACACACACACAAAAAAAAAAAAAAAAAGAAAAAGAAAAAAAAAACACAAACCTGTTACAACTAATACATTCAGCAAAGTTTAGGTTATAAAATCAATATTCAAAAATCAGTTTTCTTTACACTAACAAAAGTAAATTAAGTTACTATGTTACATAGAATAACATAAGAGAAAATTAAGGAAACAATACACAGAGTATCACAAAGAAGAATAAACCTGAAATATCACCAGACATAAACCTAGCATATATGGTAAAATTATTTTCAGCAAAGGTGCTAAGGCCACTCAATGGGAAAAAGAATTTCTTCAACAATTTTGGGAAAATTGGATATTGACATGCAAAAGAATGAAGTTGGACTCTATCTTAAAACAAATACAAGAATTACCTTCAAATGAATTGAACACCCAGATCAAAGAACCCAAACTATAAATATCTTTAGAAGAAAATAAAGGAGAAAATCTACATAGCATTGAATCTGTCAGTGATTTTTTGGATATGACACACAGAAGCATAGACCACAAAAGCACAAATAAACAAATGGAACTGAATCAAGCTTAAGCATCTTTGTTTATCAAAGGACATAATCAACAGACTGAAAATATCTTGAAGATAATAGATTAATATCTAGGCTATATAAAGAGCTCCTACAACTAAACAAAAAATTAAATAACTTGATTAAAAAGTGGGTAAAAGATTTGCATAGACATTTCTTCAAGAAGCAAAAATGACCGACAAGCACATGAGAAGATGCTGAGCATCACTAATCAGAGAAATGTAGGTGAAAAACAATATGATGCCAGGTGCGGTGGCACACACTCTGTAATCTCAGCTGCTCAGGAGGTTGAGGCAGAAGGATCACAAGTTCAAGGGCAGCCTCAGCAACTTAGCAAAGCCTTAAGCTACTTATTCAGACCCTTCTCAAAGTAAAAATATCAAGGGTTGGGGATGTGGCTCAGTGGTAAAATACCTCTAGGTTCAACCCTCCATACCAAAAAGTAAACCTCCAAAACAAAACCAGTATGGGATCTCACTTCATATGTATTAGGGTTTTATTTTATATATAAAAACAACCAGAAAATAAAAAGTGTTGGGGTGATGTGAGGAAGTTGAAACACTTGGGCACCACTGATGGGACTTTAAAATGATGCCACTGCGGTAGAAGACAGGGTGGCAGTTCCTCAACAAATAAAAAGTAAAACCAACATATGACCCAGCAATGCCACTTCCAGGTGTCTGTCTAAAATAATTGAAAGTGGAGTCTCAAAAAGACAGTTTCATGCTCACATTTATAGCAGCGTATTTCACAATAGTCGGGATATGGAATTGACTCAAAAGTCCTTCAACAGATGTGTGGATGAGCAAACTGTGGGATGTACATATGAACAATGAACACCATGAACAAGGAAGGGAATCCTGTCATGAGATACAGCATGTACAAATATCGAGGAGATTATGCTTAGTGAAATAAGACTCCACTTAAAGGAGATCCTGAAGTAGTCAGGTTTACATAAAAAGAAAGTAGATTGGTGGTTACCAGGAGGATGAAACTGTTTAATGCCAATAGAGTTTCAGATCTGCAAGATATAAAAAGTTCTGGGGATCCATTTCCTATCATTGTAACTACACTACTGAACTGTATGCTTACACATGATTAAGATGACACATTTATGTGTGCTCTTTTAACCACAGTTTTCTTTAAAATCATCTCTTGTCTAGAGCCTGGCACTTTTTTCAGTGGGTATGGCAGCTCTGCTGGAATAGAGACCAAGGCAGGACCCTCAGCAGAGGTTTCTTAGATGCCGATAGCTTTTTAGTTGTCAGTTCTAATTTTAGTGTTGTTTTGAGTATTTCCTTTCTTTTATGATTTAATAAATAATCTCTTTCTTTTCTTTTCTCTCTCTCTCTCTCTCTCTCTCTCTCTCTCTCTCTCTCTGCACCAGGGATTGAACACTGAGCCACATCTCTAGCCCTTTTTAATTTTTTATTTAGAGACAGAAGCTCACTAAGTTGCTGAGGCTGACTTTGAACTTGCCATCCTCCTGCCTCAGCCTCCTGAGCCTCTGGGATCACAGGTGTGCACCATCATGCTTGGCTGCTTGCCTAGGTCTTCTTGTGGGGCTTGATAGAAGTTTCCCCAGGATTATTATCAAGATTTTGTATCAGATGTCTCAAGATAGTTTTTTTCCCCCTTCTTACACCTAAGTGAAAACTACTAAACAGCACATAGGAATTTCACATAAGAATGTGACTATGACTCTTCTCTACTTCCCACAGCCAACTCCTCAGATTCATCAGATATTGCCATATTTGAAGAAAGTGAAAGCCATGAAGTAATCACCTGGTAGCATCAAGTGACAAAGACAATTTTAAAACAATAAAACTACTTTATGATCTATAAAGGCATCTATGAAAATTATAAATGTTAGTTTGGCAGTGACTGAAAGCCTTGAAGACTTCTCAGCTTCACAGTGGCTGGGATTCTCTTTCTTTGTGAATGCCAGGTCTCTCTGGGCCTGGCAGAGTGCCTGACACTCAACGACTGTTCAATTAATCACTGAATGAATGTGGAGCTTCAAGGATAAAAAAAATCTGGCAATAGTAGGATGATTAATAGGATAAGGGGAGAAGGCTGTACTGTGTATAAGCTTGACCAGCAAACCTTACCCAACACAGTGACAAAAAATGCAGAATCAACACACCATACACTTCATATTTAAGATAGAAACTGGCAAATATTAACTGAGCTCTGTCAGATTAGATGGAATGAAAATGTTGGGAAATTTCAAGTACCCACCCTTTGGAGGCCAAACCAGGACAAACTACTTAGTTAAAACAAAACATGTACAAGAATTTTGTCTACTTTGTAGAATAGACCATCATGAAATTCACACACACACACAAAATTATATTGGCTTTATTTTTAGCATGGAAAAAATGTGTACCTTATTTGTATGTTGAAATACCTAAATTTAGTGACATGATCATTTGGGAAATGAGAAGCAAATGAGCAAACAGATATTTATCACCAAATTTGGAAATTAGAAAATGACAAAATAAGATGTTAGAGACACCCCAAAATACAAAGAGAGAGAGAGAGAGAGAGAGAGAGAGAGAGAGAGAGAGAGAGAGAGAGATATTGAAAGCAAAGATCTTACAGTAACCCTGAATATTAAGTCTTTAAAAATAAGGCCTGAAAACAGGAAAATGATAGAAAGTGAAAGAAGAATTACAAGATAAAGACTGGGTAGCTCAGAACCATGAGGTCAAGGGCATAGTAAACATTAGGCAGAACAAAACTTATAACTCAAAGAAAGCCTATAAGAGACTCTAATGCTAATAATAACTTCTTTGAGCACATCCAAGGCAGAAAACCATAGGAAAAACACTACTTGGCAACAGCACTGTGCAGAGTGCACTTGGTGATGAAAGCAAAGAGAAGGGTAAATAAAAAAACTCATTGCTTGCGAGTTTTCTGCCGAAGACCTTAAAGAAACCTCCACACCCAAATTATCTTTTAACAAAGATGGATCAGACATACTAGATCAAATGCTGGTGAATATTACATATTTTCTATATGTAATTGAAAAACTAGATGAAGATAAATAACTTGGACTGCTATCATCTATCCCTGTTTTTTTTTTTTTTTTTAATTTCCAAGAAAATGCCTTTGTTCAACCTATTGTTATGCTCCCTGCTCAGCAGGCAGGTGTTTGCTCTAAGTATCTGTCCCTGACCAGGTGAGTGCAGCCTGGGTCACAGGTAGATGAAAGGAACAGAAAGTGACTAACTGATCAGCTGCTTCAGCATTCCAGACTTGGATCTGCTTTCTCATCTCTCTCTCTCTCTCTCTCTCTCTCTCTGTCTCTCTTTCTCCTGCTATTTTCTCTCTACTTTCCAAAATCTTAGTTGTAGACAGTATCCCATGCACATTACACTTGGCTAAAATCATCAGAATCTCTCTTACTCTGCTCTCCACAGCTCTATGCACTTGAGACCTATTGCCTATCAGGCTTATGACTTTGTTTGCCCAGAACCCGGTGCTTGGTGAGGGTTGTTTGCTCCTCCTTCTTCCCTCTTCTGTGGTTCCAGCATCTCTCAGGTCCCTTAGGTCCTCTTCTGTTAATGACTTGTCAAGAGAGTTTTAAAGGAACTCAGGAGTGAAATTGTGGAGTCATTGGCATAAATATGCAAGCTGCCATAAACAGGCCAAGCTGCTGTGTGATTGTTAAGGCGACTCCCAACCATGAGCGAGAAGAGGTCCTTGGGGACCCAGGAGTTACAGACCAGTGAGTCCCATTCTTTGTTGGGCAGCCTGGTGGGATTTGTAACAAAGGATCATTCCACTGATCACTGAAGCTAGTGCTTCTGAGACTTTCCCAAAGTGAACTTACACTGGCAGAGTATATTAAACAGGTATACTCAGGGAGTTGAGGGGCCTGATTTGAAGATGTCTGCTATAAGCACAAACTGTGTTTTAATTTTTGTGTTTATTTGATATGCTCCTGTGGAACTTACCTTTCAACCCATAATAATGTTGGCTTTAGCACCCAAAGTGTCTTTTGGATTCTGGTTCTTGAATAAATGATGTGGCATGAGCTGCCAGCTCTTTGCCTGAAATGAACCATATAAAGGTTAGGAGGAAGCTCAAATATGAAAAACTGCCGCTGTCTGGCTGGGCACAAGATCACGAGCCACTCAAACAGGAACAAACTTTATTTGAAAGAACCGCCAATAACACGTCCGCCCGGGAAGCTTCCCGATCCACCCACGCGGCGTTCTGCTGGTTCCTTCCCGGAACTCTAGCGCAAGCGCCTCCCCGGAATTCCCTCCTACTGCACTTTCCCAACCAATGGGAACTCTCCAGGAGTCCCGCAGCAGGAGTCCGGTATCCATATGAATGTAATTTTTAACATAATCATATCATCTCAATGGCTAGCTGGCATCACCTTTCAATCAAAAATGCCATGCATCATATTAATTGGCTGTGGCTCCCAGCATCTCCCCCCTTCTGTTTAATTAAGAAACAAGTAATGTGGCTAGGGACCGTGCCTGTTAGGTTTGTCCAATTCAACATATGGTTCTTACCCGTCATTGGAAAACTGACCTTTAGGCGTCAGCCTCCTGTCTTAGGTTGATACCATTGTAATTGGATCATACCCGTCACTGACTACCGGTCCAGCAAATAGCCATACTTGTGGATAGGCCTATGCACCAGTGGGGGGGTGAGGTTCTTTGCCTCACCTCTGTTGGCCCCCAGATTTGGCCTTGGTGCCAGTGGGGGGGTGAGGTTCTTTGCCTCACCTCTGTTGGCCCCCAAAATTAGACCATCACTAGTAGAAGGGAGGAGGATACAGAAATGCCACAACACCACATCAATTGACGACTCCTAGGGAAAATTGCATCACTGGTGACACATCAGCAAAGATACGCCAGCATTACCATAATTTGTTGTATCAACGGATAGATCACAGTGCATACAAGTGATACATAGTCCAGGCAAGTTTTGTAAGCAGTTCAAAGTGGAGGAATCTATCAATATGTCCATTTCCTCCCAAGATCATTGATATATCAGTTTATACAGTTTGTTGTGATAATTATCGAAGAAGTTGTAGTTTGGTTTCATCTTTGTCTTCACCGGCACTGGGATGAAAAATAAGAATTCTGACAATGATGTTAAAGAGAAAAAGAAAAAAAATGTAACATTTTAACAGGTACTAAGAAAACATTTTTTTTTTTTTTTTTTTTAGAACAATTTACATTATCTTGAACAGAATTATTAAATATAATGAAAAGGAAAGATGAAAATAAACAAACAGATTTGTTAACCTGCTTATTTGTACACATATTAAAATAATTTTTAACAGCTGTTTACCCAATTTAAATTAAACCATTAAAATGACGTGAATAATAAAAAGTACTTGGATCCATTTTTTTTTTTTTTTTTTTTTTTTTTTGAGCACTCCTCATATATGATCTATGGACATACGCACATATAGACACATAACACAAAACAGAAGTGTGCACATATAACATACAACACATAAGACAATAGTAAAGGCCTTGTAGTTTCACCTAGGTGAAATCTCCATTGCAATGTTAAAAACTCCACAGTTAAAAAATAAAACTGATCAGAAAAACATCAACCTAGGTCTGTATGAGCTCAAAAATAAAATAGAACCTATGATATGGAAAAATGCAATAATAAAATAGATATTGAAAAAAGCATCCTGGTTAATCAGTCGCAGATGTAAGAATGGCCAAGCTGGAGTTCTGGATATCAGCTGTTATGGATTTGAGTCAAATTATCTTCTTTTTGATCTGTAGAAATCGTTTTAGTTAGTCTTTCTGGAATCCAAATCGGCTGCTGTTCTCCCTGTGGAAACACGCAAACAGAGCCCCGACTCCAGACAATTACTGGGTCAGGACCTTTCCATTGTCCTGTTAGAATATCTTTCCAAAGAACTTTAGGCTTATGCACATTTTTTGGATACATATGCCTTTCCGCAGCACTAAGTCCTGATGAATCCAAATTTAAAAAGTTTAGAGTAAAGAGGGTTATTTTAAGTTTATCTTTGGGGGATATATACCCCTTTCCAATTCCCTCCTTTTGTTTTAATAAGTACATTTTAATAGTTTGATGAGCTCTTTCAACTATGCCTTGTCCCTGTGGATTGTATGGAATTCCTGTTATGTGAGTAATGCCAAATGATGAGCAGAATTGTTTAAAAGAGGTAGAAGCATAACCGGGACCGTTATCTGTTTTTAACTGTTTTGGAACGCCCACAGTGGCAAAATTTTGTAAGCAATGAGCTATAACATCTTTAGTTTTTTCTCCGGCATGAAGGGAGCCCATCAAAAATCCAGAAGAAGTATCAACTGTAACATGCAAATATTTTAATTTTCCAAATTCTGGCAAGTGTGTGACGTCCATCTGCCAAATATGGTTAGGTATCAGTCCTCTAGGATTGACTCCAAGATTAACTTGTGGTAAAAATGTCACACAATTTTGACATTGTTTTATTATATGTCTGGCTTGTTCTTTAGTTATTTTAAAACGTTTTTGTAAAGTATTAGCATTGACATGAAACCTTTTATGAAAATTTATAGCTTCTTCTATTGTGGAGAAAATATGTATGTCATGTGTAGATTTATCTGCTAATTCATTGCCTAAACTAAGGGCTCCAGGCAATCCTGTATGTGCCCTGATATGTCCTATAAAGAATGGATCTTTTCTGTCCCAGATTAGACTTTGTATAGTGGAAAACAAAGAGAAAACAGTAGAAGAAGGGGAAATCCTACCTGCATCTTCAAGGGATACTATAGCATTAACTACATATTGACTATCAGAAAATAAATTAAATACAGAATCTTTAAACATCATAAAAGCTTGTAATACTGCATTAAGCTCTACCTTTTGAGCTGATTGTTTGGGTACTAAAAATGTAAAAGTTTGATCAGGGGTAACTACTGCTGCTGTACCATTATTTGACCCATCAGTGAATATATTTGGAGCATTCATGATAGGGGTCTTTCTTGTCATTTTTGGAAAAACTACAGGATGTTTAGACCAAAAAGACAACAAAGGATTAGATGGCAAGTGATTATCAAATGAAACATTAGATTTACACATGATTATTGCCCAAGTATTTAACTCATTGGCTAACTCATCAATTTGATCCATAGTATATGGAGTAATAATTTTATTGGGAGAAATCCCAAACACTCCCTTTGCTGCTTTTATTCCTTTGAGTATTAATTGTCCTACAGCCTCAGGATATCTAGTAAGAATAGTATTAGGAGAATAAGATAAATGTATCCACAATAATGGACCTTCTTGCCAAAATACTCCTGTAGGAATATTTTTTGTTGGTAGTACAATAAATAATAAAGGCAAACTTATATCAATTCTATCCAAGTGCATATTTTCCATATATGTTTCAATGATTTTTAATGCCTTTCTTGCTTCAGGCGTTAGCATGCGGGGTGAATTTGGATCTGATGGACCTTTTAGGATATCAAATAAAGGTCCTAGCTCTCCTGTTGGTATGCCTAGATAAGGCCTTATCCAATTTATGTCTCCCAATAACTTTTGAAAGTCATTAAGTGATTTGAGTTGATCTACTCGTATTTGAATTTTTGGTGGACGGACCATGGTTGAGGATAACAGGACTCCTAGATAATTAATTGGAAGATTTAATTGTACTTTATCTATTGCTATCTCTAGATTATAATTTTTTAATAAGTTTGTAAGTGTGGCATAACATTCCAGCAATATGTTTTTATCTTTATGTGCCAATAATACATCATCCATATAGTGAAATATTTGTAGTTCAGGATTTTGATTTCTAAGTGGTTGGATTGCTTTGTTAACATAAATTTGACACATAGTTGGACTATTAGCCATCCCCTGAGGGAGTACTTTCCATTCATATCTCTGATCAGGACCTTCATGATTTAGTGCAGGGATAGTAAATGCAAAATGTGGACTATCCTCAGGATGAATAGGAATTGAAAAAAAACAATCTTTAATATCTATAGCTAAAACATACCAGGTTTTTGGTAAAGCAGACAATTGGGGAATCCCTGATTGAGCAGGTCCCATAATAACCATCTCATTATTAATGGCTCTTAAATCTTGTAATAATCTCCATTTACCAGATTTCTTTTTAATAACAAAAATGGGAGTATTATGGGGAGATATGGAAGGTTGTATATGTCCTTTCGCTAATTGTTGTTTAACCAGATCATGGGCTACTTGTATCTTTTCTTTAGTCAGGGGCCACTGAGGAACCCACACTGGTCTTTCTGATTTCCAAGTAATTTTTATTGTCTCAGTGGCCCTTTCTGAAAATCCAACCCATGTCTGTCTGTTCCTTGATCTATTTGAATTGGTGCTGCTATATTTTGTCCTTGTTTTCCTAATCTTTTTTCTTTTTTAAAACCTTGTTTAGCCCTAGTAGTGGGCGCATTAGGATTGATGTTATTTGTTAACGTTAAACCTAATTGATCTAGGACATCTCGTCCCCATAAATTTATAGGAAGATGATCCAATACATATGGCTGTATAGTTCCCTCACATCCTTCAGGATCCTTCCAATCTAATACCATTGCACTTCTATGGGGATTAGTAGCCACTCCTAGGCCTCGAAGCGTTTGAGTGGCTTGTTGTAATGGCCAATGTTTTGGCCATTCCTGACTAGATATGATGCTAAGGTCTGCACCTGTGTCCAGTAGCCCATTAAAGTCGTATCCTTGAATATTTAGTTTTAGCATGGGGCGAGAATCTAAATTTAAAGACAGCATAGCCCAATCTACACCTGTGGAGCCCAATCCCCTGGTACCTCTTTCTACAGTACGACTAGAAAATTTATCATGTAGGCTGGGTATTATTAGTAACTGTGCTATTCTATCCCCTGGTGAGATAACTGATATGCCTCTTGGAGAACTAGCTATAATTTTTATTTCACCTTCATAATCGGGATCAATTACCCCGGGACTTATCATAAGTCCTTTTAGTGTGGAAGAACTGCGTCCCAATAATAAGCCTACCGTTCCTTGGGGAAGAGGTCCTTTTACTCCTGTGGGAATAATTTGAATTCCCATCTCTGGAGTTAGTACTGCTCTTGCGGAGGCGCAGATGTCCAGCCCTGCGCTCCCTCTAGTTTGTCTGATGAGGGATTTAATGGATAATGTGTCCTGGGCACTACCTTGATGGTGCTGTTGGGTTCCTCCATTGCCCCGTATATTTGTGGTTTTGGGCCCCGGAGCATTGGGCCCTCCAGTCCGTTTTTTGGCAATGGAGCCTGATGCCTTTCTCCACGATATCGTGGGTAAACACTTGATCCTTGTCCGTTTTTTGATAACGGAGTGCCCTCTATGGTAGTTTGAGAACGGCATTCATTAGCCCAATGTCTCCCTCTACGGCATCGTGGGCAAATACCTGGTATTCTATTTCTTTGATACCTAGCTTTGTTAAACCCTCCTCCTATGGGACAATTCCTTTTAAAATGTCCTGTCTGATCACAATTGTAGCATGTTTTTGGCCTGGCATCTAAAGCCTGTTGTACTGCTGCTAAGACTTGTCCTTGTTCATTAATGTCTCTACATAATTTAATATATGTGTTTAAATCTTCATGTTTCCATGGTCTAATGACCTCTCTGCAGCAACGATTTGCTTGGTCATAAGCCAGTTGTTTTATAAATGGCATTGCTTGTTCTACATCTCCAAATATCCTAGAAGCTGTCTGAATAAGCCTATCTACAAATTCAGCGTAAGGTTCGTTAGTTCCTTGTATTACCTTAGATAACTGTCCTTGTAAATCTCCATGCCCCTGTAAAGTTTTCCATGCCCTAACTGCATCTGCAGCAATTTGTGCGTATACACCAGGATCATATTCAATTTGTTGCCGTTGACCCTCATAAGGTCCCTTTCCTAACAACATCTCCAGATTTCTTTGAGGGTAACCGGCTGCTGTATTTCGCCTAGCTGTCTCCATGCAGAATTCCTCATTGGCAACCTTCCATAACAAATATTGTCCTCCATTTAGCACAGATCGACACATGTTAGCCCAATCTGCTGGTGTCATGTCTAAGTTGGTAATAGATTCAACCATGCTTATGGTGAAGGGTGCTTGCGGGCCATAGGTTGTTACAGCCTCTTTTAATTGCTTTACTGTTTTGAAATCTAGAGCGCGATGAATTCGTTGCCCTCCTGCCTGCTCAAGTACAGGGCATGCTAGTCTTTGGGATCTTGCCTTAGGATTTTGTGCATTAACTACAGGAATTGAGGGCCGCTCAGCTCTTACGCCCTCTGGTGATAGAACGGAGTTAGTAGCAGCCTCCTGTTGTAACTCCCCAACTGATGGTCGTTTTTCCTCTAAGCTTTCTTTCTTCAAATTTTCCTCTGTCTGACTAGCTGGAGAGACCTTCTCTTTTGCTTGACCTGACATGTTTTCTACCACAGTTTGGACCTCTAACAATTTACTTAACAGTTTTTCGGTTTGTTTTTTACTAGTTTCTAATCTACTATAAAGGTAACGCAACCCAGTTAGGTAGCATAAAACAAACCCGAAACAGAATGAAACAAAAACGGAGCAAAGAATAGTTGTATCAATTTTCTCTTTCTCCGGGCCAAACAACTTCAAGCCTTGAGCCAACCATTTTTCCCAGTTTGCCTGAGAAAATTCTAGGGATAGGCAGCTTGAAACAAAAACAAAATAAATCAAAAGAAGAACACATTGTTTTTTGAAATGGTCACCCATTCTGTCGCCTTCCCTCAGGGGCGAGCAATTTTACTCACCTCCAAGCTTCAGGCGCTCCCCGTACAGGGCCACCAGTTGCCGCTGTCTGGCTGGGCACAAGATCACGAGCCACTCAAACAGGAACAAACTTTATTTGAAAGAACCGCCAATAACACGTCCGCCCGGGAAGCTTCCCGATCCACCCACGCGGCGTTCTGCTGGTTCCTTCCCGGAACTCTAGCGCAAGCGCCTCCCCGGAATTCCCTCCTACTGCACTTTCCCAACCAATGGGAACTCTCCAGGAGTCCCGCAGCAGGAGTCCGGTATCCATATGAATGTAATTTTTAACATAATCATATCATCTCAATGGCTAGCTGGCATCACCTTTCAATCAAAAATGCCATGCATCATATTAATTGGCTGTGGCTCCCAGCAAAAAACAAAGACAGAAATAATAAGAAACCTTGAACTGATATATATGGGTAAAGGATGGGGGTTTCTGTAGCTTAGAATAGAGGTCAGAAGTGGAAGATGAATGACAGTGGTTTTAAAATTCTGCATTTGTTTTTCTTTCACATTGAGTAGGACAGTAATTTTCAACTCAATCATCTCAGCAACAGCTCAGCCTACCTGGTGTTGCAAAGTAAGATTAAGCAGTATAGAAGTTCTGCTATGGGTATGTAGCAGAAGACCAATGGCACTGTTTAGGTATTTACTCCTCCATCTCATTTTTCCCCAAATTCTCAGGACTAGTAGAAAATTTCTACAGAGGAGGCCTCATCTTATTGCTACTTTTGTAATAGTTAAAAATTGAATACCTAATTAGTAAAAGTAGCAAATGGAATCTGTAAATGGAAGGAACCCATGATGGTACCTTTCCCATGGCTCATATTCCTTGGCTGCTTTTGCAAATACCAAGGATCTGGACTTTTTTCCTCTCTCTTACATGTTGCCTAATATGGTCCCTCAGGGGAATATGCACCCACCAAACAAAGTAACTAAGACTTTTGAGAAGTTGGACTATCAAAAGGAAAGGCAACAGACTACAATCTGGAGGATTAGTGAAACTGGAAATATGCTCAGGGAGCCATAGAAGAATAGAAGGCAGAAAAAAAAATCAGACAAAGACTCATGCAAAATCATTAGATGGAGCAAATTGTAATATAAATCAGAACAAAGCAGCTGAGATAAAAAGCAAAATGAGTATAGCTGAAAAATGAATCTGTGAGCTAGAGTTTACATTAAGGAAATCTCTTAGTGAGTGGTAGGAAAAAAAGAATAGAAAATAAAGCCAGAAAAGGAATAAAAATAGTAGAAGGTGAGAAGAGTTCCAGGAAGAGAAAACAACTATGTTTTAAAATTCCCTCCAGCTATTTGATGACTTTTTCCTCCAAATCTTATAATAAAGTTGATACCCCAGGAAAATGCCTTAAACTCACCCTACAAGTTCATATACAGACTGTACCACAGAAAGATCAGGAAAAAATATACTGATCACATGCTGTGTATCTATATAGATACTGGTGCGAGAAATGGAGGAGATGTGCAGAAAGCCCTGATAAACAATTGAACAAAAAGAAACCTGAAGATGATATTTTTTAATTTAAGAATTTTGCCAAATATTTATATCAACTGCAGTCTGTGTTCACATGTGTGCATGTGTACACACACACACACACACACACACACACACATACAGTCTTCTGATGTGGGTGGTATTGCTTATACCTAGGGAAATCATAGAGGATAAGAAATGAGGAATCAAACCAAAATATAAGGGGGAAAAAAGGGGGGACATTTCTCTTAGCCCCATGATTGTTACAGTGAGTCCCTCTAGCTATTTACCAGGATTAATCCTATAGAAAACTGTTAATAATTTTCTTAGGAGTTTTCAGTGAAACCTCCACATTTGCTAGTACATGGAGAACTTTCCAATACTAAAATTTGTAGCAGGAGTGCTCAGAAGTTAGCCAGACTGAAGTCATGTAGTTCGATGCCTTGGTCTTGTTAAACTCATCTCAGACAAGGCATGAATCAAAGCTAACACAATAGTTTTCTTAATTTTACTATTTGTGTTATCCTAGAAAATCCAAGAAGTTCACAACTGCTTGAAGAAGATCAAGTATAATAGAGGGCCTGGGACAAGAGGAAAGATAAAAATAAATTTTTTTAATACTGGGAAACTCTAGGGATAAAATAAACTAGTATTTTACTAAAATTAATTCATTAGAGCCAACAAATTTATTAAAGGTTTACATGGGTTTATTCATAGATCTAAAAATTCCAAACTTGGAGGGATCCTCTGCTGTACAAAAAGACAAATTTATGTGTGGCCCATGTGATGGGTAATTTCATGTGTCAACTTGGCATGGCTGTGGGACCCAGCCATTTGCTGAGACATCAGTCTAAATGTTGCTGTGAAAGTATCCTGTGAATGTGATTAACATGAATGATGAATTGACCTTAAGGCAAAGCAGATTACCATCATCCTCAATAACGTGGGTGGGTCTTTTCCAACCAAGTGAAGACCTTAAGAACAAAAATTGAAGTTTGCCTGAGAAGAAGGCTCTGCCACAAGACTGACGTAGGAATCCCGAGTTTTCACCTTCCTGGCCTACCCTCAAAATTTGTATTTTCCAGCCCCCAAAATTGAGTGAGCTTCTTCCTTGAAATAAATCTCTACTTCTAAATACATCACAAGGGTTTTGTTTCCCTGGAGAATCCTGAGTGATACACAAATTCAAGGAATGCTTTAGATAAAGGGGCACTATACAACTCAATTTATTTAAATGTAATTGACAGGGACCAGATTTTGATCTATTCACGTTCTATCACTTTTACCCTCTGAGCATCTACTAAAAAAATGAATTTAATCACTTCTATGGTTAAGCCAAATGGTTTAGGAAAATAGCCTCTTATCTAGTGTACTGGTTTCAACTCTGCATTATTTTATCTATTCCCACTTGCCAGATGGTCCATGACAATTTCAAATAAAAAATTGAATCCCAATTATAGTTATTACCCACCCATTGAAGGGCATGTATGGATCTGACATCACTTATTTCTCAGGGTTATTGCACAGAAGTTTTTTCATTGTGGGTCTCTGGGCTCTAGCCACATAGAGCTCTTTTGGCCTCTTATGATTTTTTTTTTTTTTCCTACTAGAAGACTTTTGCTATGTTGTGCCCATAGAGAATTTTTTTCTGTATTTTTTATTTTTTATTTTTTTTTAGCTCAGTAGAACTTCTAGTCATCCTTAAAAGAAATTAAAGTGTCACTTCTTAGGGGGAGCAATCCGTGACCTGGATCAGGTCAAACTCTGTTATGAATAAGCTCTTATAGCACATTATAGTTCTCATGTATAGAAGTTATCACAATTCAAATGTTATATATGATTATGACAAAATATAGTTGATGTGTATCTCCTCAATTGGAGTGGAAGCTCCATGAGAATGGGAATCAAGGCTATTTTGCTAATTTCTTATTCTCAGAGGGTGATGCACAGCCTTTTAAAAAAATTAATGAAAAAAGTATATTTATGAAGTGGTGAATCATACATTTAGAGTGATGAAAACTAGAAATTTTAAGACTACATCTCGAACATCAAGTTTGGTAAAACATATTGTAGTGTAATTTATAAATAGACCTGTAGATTCAATGGATTAACAAAATATGTCATTTTTATTTCATTTAATGTAGCAAGATTTAAATTTTAATCATATAAGATGCTTTGAATCTAGGTAAGCTTAACTTGGTTTCTACCGTGAAAAGGTTATGTGGCTTCAGATTATACTTAGTAGAATATATTCATATATCTATTATGAAGTTTTGCTAGGCAATCAGTAGAGAAAGGAAGAGGCAACTTAAATCACTTAGAAAACTGCTGATTCACAAAACATAAGAGTTTAATGGACACTTTGGCCAGCGCATGAAATGTTTCTACATATATAATAGTGGTGTGCTCAGTGGACAGGCTTAGTTAGTTAAATTGGAAAATAGGAAGGGGGAAAATATGAGTTAAGCAAGAACAAACACATATAAGAAGCTGAGAATTTTGTTGTTTTCAGATGGTTTAACAATTTTTTTTGATAATAACAAATATATGTTATTATGGATAAGATTTATAGATGCCTGATAATAAATCTGGTACATTTGATTATTAGTATAATTAGTAATGAAATATAAAATCCTAAAGGGACTGTAAATGTCATTTATCTCAATTTTCTACTTTCCATTGATGGGAAAGATACTAATAATTTTAAGAGGCAATTCTCATGAACAGTTGTAACGATCAGTATGCTCACTGTTTCCATGAGAATCTTTTATTTCAAACAACTCTGTTCCCTAGAATATCACTATCTCTGTAATTTCCATTCTTGGATCTCAGTTCTGACCTACATAGAGTATGTTTAGTTTTTTTCTGCAGGTCTTCACCTTGTCCAGTAAATAAGAAAATTACCACAGACTCTTATTTTCTTTAGAAGAAACAGTGATCATTAAATGCTTTCTTGATAATTGTCCTTTCCCTTTTATAACATTCAAGACTTTAAAAGTTTCTTTCTTAACAAGAACTGAAAGTAAGACCTGTATGTTCTGGAAAGGGCTATATATAATTGAATAATTACTTTTTCTCATCAGAAGATTGTACTGCTGTTAAAACCTGTTTATATTTGTGTTTTTTCCCCTTGAAGATAGACATTAGTTGAGCTTGCTTCCAGTTGAAATCCCATGCTTTTTCCCATAATTTTGTGTTAGACCCTTTTTCTTTCTCTGTGCTATGCAGTCAACTCTGATTTTTAATGTTAAGCTGTTAATTTATTCATGTAAAACAAAATCTCATCAATAGCAGCTCATTTATATAGATATTATGATATCTCTGAATCTTCATTTATATTTACATAATTTATGAATAACTCCTAGATATATATGTATGAAAATTTATAAGTATACTATTTGTACCAAATAGTAATCCAAAATTGTTGTAAAATGCTAATTACAGCAAAACAAGACAATTGGAGGTCAAATCCTCCTCTCAGGACCACAGCCATAATTTAGGCATCTTTCATGTGTAACTGTCCATGCAGGTGGGAATCTATGTAACTAACATCTTCCAATTTACATTTCTTCATGATTTCTCCATCAGACTTTAATCAAAATCTGCTGATATTTCATGATATAGATTATTTTTAAAAAAATATGTTTTGAGGGGCTGGGGTTGTGGCTCAGTGGTGGAGCACTTCCCTAACATGTGTGAGGCACTAGGTTTGATCCCCAGTACCACATCTAAATAAATAAAATAAAGACCCATTGATAATTAATTTATATATATATATATTATATATATATATATATATATATATATATATATATTTATATATATATAAAGTATGAATTATATATAAATGTTTTGAAGTACAAGGAACCCAGGCACAGTTATGGGATAGTTATGAGACTGGGATTATAGGGCATCATCAGGACCTGGGCTATCTCTGCCTTTGGGTTGCCCTAACTCTCAAGCAGGTTGTCTCCACCTGGTGGTCTTTGGCAGATGAAAAATTTATTTTGAAGTAATGACCATAAAGTATAACTTTTGATTATTCCTTTCCCCTCCTCTTTCTCACTTTTTAAAAATGTTTTTATTAGTGGGGCTGGGGTGGTGTCTCAGTGGTAGAGTGCTTGCCTAGCATGCATGAGGTACTGGGTTCGATCCTCAGAACCACATAAATGCAAATAAAGATATTAAAAATGTTTTTATTAGTGCATTATGGATATACAAAATAGTCGGGTTCAGTATGACATATTCATAAATATAAATAGCATAATTTTTTTCATTTTAATCCTTAGTACCTCCCTTTTTGCTCCTCTCCTTCCTCTGCTGGAAGATTATTCTATTAGTCTTTCTTTTATTTATTGTTTTTTTTAATTGGTGCATTACAATTATATGTAAAATTGGAATTTATTGTGATATATTCATATATGCACATAGTCAATTTCATTCTACAATTCCTCCTTTTCTCATCTCTTCACCCTTATCTTCAATCCCCTTCTTTTGCTCAGATTCTCCCTTTTAGTTTCATGACATCCTGCCTCTAAAAAAAATTCCTATTTTTCTCTAACTTCTGCATATGAGAGAAAACATTTGACCCTTGATTTCTGAGTATGGCTGATTTTATTTAGCATGATGTTCTGTAGTTACACTCATTTACCAGAAAACACAATTTCATTCTTCTTTATGGCTGAGTAAAACTCCCTTGCATATATATAACACATTTTCTTTATCCATTCATCTGTTGACAGGCACCTAAGCTGGTTCCATAAATTGGCTATTGTGAATTGTGCTTCTGTGAACATTGGAATGTGTGTTACACTATAGTATGCTGATTTCTGTTCTTTTGCATAAATATCAAGGAGTGGGATAGCTGGTTAATATGGTGATTTCATTCCTGGTCATTTGAGGAATCTCCAAACTGCTTTCCAAAGTGATTGTACTAATTTGTATTCCCACCAACAATGTATGAGGGTACCATTTTCTCCACTGACATATATTATTATTTATATCCTTGAGATTGTCATTCTAACTAGAGAGAGAGATGACATATCAGTGTAGTTTTGATTTTCATTTCCTTGGTTGCTAAGGATGTTAAACATGCTTTTATATATTTGTCGACCATTTGTACATCTTCTTTTGATAAATGTATGTTTACTTCATTTGCCCATTTATTGATTGGCTTATTTGTTCTTTTGATGTGAACTTTTTTAGTTCTTTATATATTCTAGATACTAATCTTTTTTGTTAAGAGTATCTGGAAGATTTTTTATCATATTCTGTAGGCTCTGTCTTCATACTCTTATTGTCTCCTTTGCTGTGCAGAAATTCTTTTTTTTTTTTTTAATTTGAAGTCATTGATTCTTGGTTTCATTTCTTGAGCTTTTGGAGTATTATTAAGGAAGTCAATACCTGTGCTAACTTGTTGGAGTGTTGGTGCTATATTTTCTCATAGGATTTGCAGTATTTCTGTCCTAATTCCTAGATCTTTGATCCATTTTGAGTTGATTTTTGTGCAGGGTGAGATAAAGGCATCTAGTTTAATTCTTCTAGATATGGTTATATATTTTTCCCAGTATCATTTATTAAAAAGGCTACCTTGCTGGTAACAGTGGTGCATGCCTTAATCGCAGTGGCTCAGAAGGCTGAGGTAGGAGGATTGAGAGTTCAAAGCCAGGGCTGGGGATGTGGCTCAAGAGGTAGCACTCTCGCCTGGCTTGCATGCCGCCTGGGTTCGATCCTCAGCACCACATACAAAGATGTTGTGTCCGCAGAAAACTAAAAAATAAATATTAAAAAATTTTCTCTCTCTCTCTCTCACTTTCTTTAAAAAAAAAAAAAGAGAGAGTTCAAAGCCAATCTCAGCCACTTATGGAGGTCCTAAGCAATTTAGTGAGAACCTGTTTCTAAATAAAATATAAAAAGGGCTGGGGATGTTGTTCAGTGGTTAGGAGCCCCTGAGTTCAATCCCTGGTACCAAAAAAGAGAGCTATCTTTTCTCCAAGTAAATTTTTGACACCTGTGTCGAAGATCAGATAACTACATCTATTTGAATTTGTCTCTGTGTCTTCTACTCTATTCTACTGGTCTTCATATTGTTTTTGATGCCCAATATTATGCTGTTTTTGTTACTATGATTTTGTAGTATAATTTGATATCAGTCATTGTGATGCCTCCAGCATTGCTCTTCTTGCTCTCAGTATTGCTTAGACTATTCTGGGTCTTTTGTTTTTCTATAGAAGTTTAGTACTATTTTTTTCTACTTTTGCGAAATAATGTCATTGGTATTTTGATGCGGATTGCATTGAATCAGTAGAACACTTTCAGTAGTATGGCCATTTTGACAATATTAATTCTGCCTATTCAAGAGCATGGGAGTTCATTCCATATTTTGAGGTCTTCTTCAATTTCTTCAGTTTTCTACAATTTCAGTGTAGAACTCTTTCATCTCCTTGGTTAGATTTATTCCCAGGCTTGTTTTTTGTTTGTTTATATTTTGAGGCTATTGTTAATGAAATTGTTTTACTGATTTCTTTCACAACAGATTCATTATTGTAGTATAGGAAACATACTAATTTTTGTATGTTAACGTTGTACCCTGCTACTTTGCTGAAATTGCTTACTAGTTCTAGAAGTCTTTTGGTGCCATTTTCTGGATCTTCTAATTATAGGATCATGTCATCAATGAACAGAGATAATTTGATTTTTTTTTCTTTTAATATTTGTATCCATTTAATTTCCTTCTCTTGCCCAATGAGTCTGGCTAGTATTTTAAGAACTTTATTGAGTAGGGATACCGAGAAAGGGCATCCTTGTCTTATTTTGGATTTTAGGAGAAATACTTTCAGTTTTTCTCTGTTCAATATGATGTTGGCTTTGGGTTTGTCATATATAGCTTTTATAATACAAAGGCTAGTTCCTTCAACCTTTAATTTCTTTTTTTTTTTTTGTTTGTCTTTAACATGAATGAGTGCTATTTTGTTGATGGCTGTTTTGCGTCTATTAAGAATCATATGATTTTTTTGCCCTTATTTCTATTTATGTGGTGAATTACATTTATTGATTTGAGTACAGTGAATTTGCATCCCTGGAAAGAAACCAACTTGATCATGGTATACAATGTTCTTAATGTGTTTTAGAATGTGATTTGCTAATGTTTTATTAAGGATTTTTGCGACACATATCTAAAAATTTGTCAATATATTTTATATATTCCAATTTATTGGAATATAAGACTTCAGAATAGTCACTGTGATCATATGGATTTCAGATATATCTGTATTAATTTCTCCTTTTTCATTGTACATTTGTTGATTTGGGGTCTGTTTTGATTAGTTTGACTAAGGGTTTGTCAAACTTGTATATATTTTCAAAGAATCAACTTTTTTTGAATTGATCAAGTTTTTATTATTAAAAATTTCAAATATACAAATTAGTAGAATATTATGAATCACAAGGAACAAACACTCACATTGAAAAATTATCAGTTATAGCCATTCTAGTTTCATTCTCATTGTTTCACTCCTTTAATATTGTTTCAAAGTTAATCTTGGACATACTATTTCTTAATTAGTAAAAATATAAATATCTATCTCCTTTAAAAGTTAACTTTTAAGTTATGATCACTAAAATATTTTCCAATAATTTCTTAATATCATTGAATATCCATTAGTATTTATCAAATTTTAATCTCAAAAAAGTTTAATTTGTTTTAATGGTATATATTTTCAGAATCCAAGTAACATTCAACTTTTATGACTGAATTATGGTTTTGAAATCTCTTAATCTCTAAGTTTATTCCACCCTTCCTATAATCTTAGATTTCTACTCTCCTCCCTCTTCCCCCTCATTTATTTATTTACCTATTTATTTATTTTGCAATTTAATTTCCCACACTCTATAGTTTGTTGATTGCATTTCCTTGGTGGTATTTAACATTTCTTACTTTCTTTAAATTGGTAGTTTGACCAACAGGCATGATCATAGTATTAGTGTTCTCAGCATGTCTATTTTATAATTCATGGTGTATTCTTTCATTTGGAAGCACATAGTGCCTGGTTCTTACCCATCACTGATATCAATGTCCAGATCAGTTATTGATCCATTTAGATATTTTATTTCCATCATTATTTCTTCATTTTTAGCCAGAATATTTCTGCAGGAAGAAACTTCCTTTTATCTTGATTTGGTTATTGTGGCACAAAGTGTATAGGAAACCTATCATAAATACTTGATTCTATTCTTTTATTTTCTTAATTCTTCCCACTATTTCTAATTCAAGTAATAAATTGAATTTCTAGTACAGCGATCAACTGGGTTTTTACAGTAAATTTTGGTATTATTTGAATTAATACTTGAAAAATATCTTACATGTTTTAATTCATTGCAGTTTTTATTCATGCTTCATTAATATTAAAATTTTCCTATTTTTGATAGTGGTAAACTTTTCCAATTGTTTCCTGGGTTAGTCTGATTCACAGTAAATGGTCTTTGTTAGTTTTCTTGGGTAGGCTAAAATATTCTAGATGCATACAGATATGAATCAGCCAATTCTCTATGAATTCCTGGTCCTTGCAGTGTGAAATGGTATACAGAGACTACAATTTGTGCAGTAGGAATGCATACTGCCATTGTTTTGAACATTGTTTCTAAGATTTTTCAGTTAATAGAGCTAGGCCATATTTAAAGGACAAAATATATTACAAGTTTGTTCTGATACTTACATGAGTTTCAAAGTAAGGATTAGAGAATTTTTACTTCTTTCATCTGTGTATGCTTTATCTCTTGGCAAGAATTAGGTTTTCAATGATGCAAGAAATAACAGGATGTCTCACAACTACACATTTGTTCTATCATTTAATACATACATGCAATAGTCTCAATCACAACACTACCACAAATAATGGATGATAAGTGAAAAAAAAAATTAGCAGGTCTTATTTTCGTTTATATTCCTCTAGTCATGTGTGAAGACTTTAGAAACACTAATTTAAATACACATGATTTAAATTCACCCAACTGAATGCATATTTAGGTGCATTTATTTTCTGTTATTTTTATTTGAAGGAACTTATTGAAAATTTCAATGTTGTTAATGGTGTTTGAGGAAAATATTAATTTAGTTAACATTTTAATTAACTTTAGTTCCAAACTAAGATCTTACAAAGATATATATAAAGACATTATGCTTCTTTCCTTGTTCCCTTTTTTCTGCCTTTTCTGTATAAATGTTTTTTAAAAGGTGAGGACGTATTCTTCTATTATTTAGTTTCATCCTCATGAGGGTTATATTTTTGTACAGTTTACTTTTATACTAGACTCTCTGAATAATGTTCTAGTTTATTTTTTTCACTTGTTTATCAACTTTTTGTTGTTTACTATTAGTAATATTGGAATTAACTAGTAACCACTTCTTTCTAGTCTCTATTTCCCATCATCTAATATGAAGTAATATTCTTTTATCCTAGATTAAAGCTATAAGGCAATCAATAAACCTACTCTTTCATCTTTTTTCCTTTTATCTTCCCTTTTTTGATTGTAATATTGACCTACACTTTCAGATCCCAAAGCCATTGTATTCCATATTCTTTCTCCTGTGGCAATTATATAGTCTTAATTCTATAGGTAAATAAGTGCTTAGTGCTTAGCACCATTCTTTCACCTTCATAGAAGTTTGCCTGCTATATGGTTACTAGTTTGAATAGATATAAAGCCTTAGTTAACATACTCCTTCTTTCCTCAAGTATTTCAAATATATTTCTATTCTCTTTTGTTATAAAACACTGCTGTCAAAAGTTTAATAAAAATTTGATTTTTCAAAGTCTCATAAATAACTTGATATTTTTATCTTGAATGTCCAAAGTTATATTTTTCATTTTTTGAAATATTACATATTTATTAGAATATGTTTGCTTTTTGGGGTATTCATCATGATCTCTATCTCTCTGTTTTGGTATGTCTTCAGATTTTTTTATTTTTTATTTTTAAAAGTCTTGTAGTTTTAATATGATATGTCTTAAAGTTGGGTATTTTGATTGATCTTTCCAGGAGTATGGTACGTTTATAGCATGTCTGTCCAGTATGCATTTTTAAATAAACTTTCAAAAATAAATTATTCTTGACTAATAGTTTTGATACACATTGTCTTTCATTGTTTCAAATTTCCTCTTTCAGTAATATCTATTACATATCCTTTGTATCTATTTCTATATTTGTTATTGTTGTTTGTTTGTTTTAAGAGTTCAAAAACCCAGGCTGCTACAGTCTCTTCAGCTCTTTTGGCAGTAACCTTACACTCCCTCTAAACTGAAGTCAGGAAAATCCCCTCTTGAGCTCTGCTGTGCTTCTCAGATTGACTTGGCCATCTCCACACAGAAGGGGTTCTCCCCATTGCTTTCTCCATTTTTCTCCTTATAATTGGAAACGGATGTTGTAGCAACAGTTGGTTTGTCACCATCTGCTTGTGTGTTGGCATCCCAGAGATATTTTGGACATAGTTTTATGTGGACATTTTCCATAAGCTTTGGGTTTCACTATCCTAATTACTGTATTTATTTTTATGAAGGGATTTTGGAGATCTAGTAACTTGGCTGCTCCTTTATCACTTCTTCCTTCCTACAGTATTATTGTGGTAAAAATATAGCATTAGTGAATAAAATACATTTGAGTTTGATTATACTTATGTAGCTGAGTAGGCCTAGAGGCCTAGTTTTAAAACATTTATTTAACAAAGTTTTCAAGAAGAGGTCAAACTTTGTATACAAAATTTTCCTCCAATAGCTTGTTTATGTACCCAAAATATTTTCATGTTTCTACAAAGTCTGTAGGGTTAAACAAACAAATGTGACTAATAAAAGAACCAGCTGAAAGATAAAATCACCTTATCAATTTGTGTCTTAATTTAGGAATTTTAATCATATTTCAAATTTCTAGTCAACATATTTATACATAAATATATTTATGTAATAATTATCATTTAAGATATTTAATAGTTGATAAATAAGGTTTTAAATTTTGAAAAATTAAAGGGCGGGTAATTTTAATACTGCTTAAGAGAAGATATAAAATGTCATTAATTGTCAATGACTGAAATATAATACCCAAGAATGTTATGATTAAGAGATCAAGATGAAATAACCTCATGCACAGTATCTTTGCTGAAATCACTGAGAGAATTCTTTAAAACTTAAAAAATTTGAAATAAGATTGTCGCACTTTTAACTTTTGAAATCACTTCATCATTCAGAAGAAACAGGAAGAAAAACGCATATTGTCTCTATCTTCAGTAAATTTACTTGACATGTAAAACAGCCAAATCTCAACATTTAATGAGAGGCTGACAAATACATGGAACATCAACAGGAACAGGGGAACATCCAGTGAAGTTCATGTGCCTGCAGATCTTATAGCTAAGAAATCACATATCCTCAAAGCAGGGTTCAGATCCTGCACTAAATCAACAGTTAGCTGACTTGAAGTACTGGGAACTTATGCATGACTAGGTAGCAGGAACTTTCCTGGTTTTCATTAAGCACCAGGGAAATATGTTGAAGACAGGGGTGAATGATGACATATAGACATGTTCTGTTCTCACACGGCCAGCTTTTGACCCAACTTAGACAGAAAAGAGAGATTTAAAATTCGGATCATTCTGCAGCAAGTTCTCTGCACATCTTTAAAGGGTAAAATGACTTATGCACACAATGATGTAACACAGATGTCACTGTCCCAGAACACTTTCTTGATCCATAACCCAAATGAACTTCTACTTAAATATTTCATCAAAACAATCTTAACTACTTCTAAGATGATTAATAATATAAAACATGTTCAGTATAAAGCATATTAGAAATATTCCAAGACAAAGGAGAACAAAAGTAGTAGTATGTATGAATAATAAAATAGGAAATAGGAATAATAAATGGCATAACAAGAATACCAAGGAGAAACATGTTGCCATAAAATATAACTGTTCATTAGAAATAATAACATGGATCAAAAGTAAATATTTAATGAAATTATTTTAGTTTTTAAAAAGATCTAATGATGAAACATAAGCATTTTGAAAAGAAACAACAAGCAGATGATATACAACTTTCAGAGTATATGTAAATATTAAAGAAAAGAATAAACTGATCACAGAAATGACAGTCATATTGAAAAAAGTAACTGGATTACAATGAAAGCATGATAAAAGTCATGGAAGATTGGTTTGAGAAAAATTTAAAAATAGAAAAGAGAGATCACAAAGAATAAGAAAACATAGTTGCTATGGGAAAGAAACTGAGATACCTAACATATAGAAATTTACTAATTACAGAAATGAACCTGAGGGAACAAAAAATATAAAATTTCATGAAATTTAGAGTAATAGTAAGAGATTTGCAATTTCTAGATCCTATGGACATTTTCCAAAATCTAACAAACCGGTTTTCAGAGTGTCTGTCCCATTCTGCACTCCCATATTCTTTGCATCCTCACCAGAATTTGGTTGTTGCTGAGTTTTAATGTTGTGACTTTATTTTACATTGTTCTAGGTGATAATATTTTATTCTGATTTTAATGTGAATTTCTCTACTGCATAATCATGTTGAACATTCTTCATGAACATATTTTTCATGGGTCTATTTTTTTAAGTGAAGTCTATCTTCATGTTCTTTGTTTTCTAATTAAATTGTTTTTATACTGTTGAATTTTATACTGTTTTTATACTGTTCATTATATGTTCTAAATGCTAGTCTTCTGTTAGTTATAAAATTTGCAGATAGTGCTCCAACAATGTGTATTTTCATTCTTTATTAAGGTCTCTCGCAGAGCAGAAATTTTCAATTTGGAAGAAGTTTTGTTTTCCAGTATATCTTCCTTCCTTCCTTCCTCCCTCCCTCCCTCCCTCCCTCCCTCCCTTCCTTCCTTCCTTCCTTCCTTCCTTCCTTCCTTCCTTCCTTCCTTCCTTCCCCCATTGTACTAGCTAGCAATCAAACACAGATGCACTTTATCACTGAACTACATCAATATCCCTTTTGATTATTTAATTAATTATTTGTTTCTTGCTTTTAAGACAGGGTCTTGCTATCTTAGCTGCTCAGGTGATTTTGAACTTGTGATCCTCCTGCCTCAACCTCCTTGGTTACTGGAATCATAGGCACCATACCTAGCCAATTTTTCCAGGCATATTTTGGTATCAAATCTAAAAACACTTTTTCTGGCTTTAGATCCTGAATACTTTTTTCCCTGTTGTTTTCCTAAAAACTTTATCATTTTAAATTGTATAATGTAGTCCATGGTCCATTTTTAGTTAATTCTTTTTTAAGGTGTTAAAGTCTAGGTTAATTTTGTTGCCTATGTGTATTCAGTTGTTTCAGTACTTTTTGTTGAAGTTTTCCCATTGAATTGATTTCGTAACTTGTCAAACTGGAAACTTTGCCCAGATCTATTTCTTGGTTCTCTATCTTGTCCCGTCTTGTGTACAGTAACATCCTATACCTCACTGTCTTGACTACTGTGTAAGTCTTCACAACAGATGAAGTGATTCCTCTTACTTTATTTTTTCTTTTCCAATCTATTTTAGCTATTCTGCCTTGTGTCTACACATAATATTAAGTGTGCTATGTGTGTCTACAAAATACTTTTTGCTGATTTTGACTGGAATTAACAACTGTAATATTTTGAGTATTCCAATTTTTGAGCAAGACATTTTTTCCACTTATCTAGATCTTTGATTTCTTATAGTTCTTGTAGTTTCTACTATAGTTTTTAATATAAAACTCATGTATATATTTTGTTAGATTTCTAACTATTTCATTATTTGAGTGATCATAAATGGCATTGTATTTGTAATTTTGGTGCTGAGATGTTTATTGCTAATACGTAGAAATAAAAATGGTTTAAATATGTTTATTTGTATCCTGATACCTTATTGAACTCACTTATTAGTTCCAGGAGTTTATTTGTATAGATTTCTTGGGCTTCTCTATACATATTATTTTTTCATATTTAAATAATAAAAATTTTATTTCTCACTTTCTTATATGCATGCATGTTTCTTCTTTCTTCTGAGTTACAACTCTAGCTAAAACTTCTTTCACTATACTGAATAAGAAATGTGAGCATGGGTATCCTTGCCTGTTCCCAAACACAGAGGGAAAGCTTTCAGTTTTTCACCATTTAAGTATAATCTTAGCTTTTGATTCTTTTTTTTGGGGGGGGGTACTCTTTATTGAGTTGATGAAATTCCTTTGAATCCCTAATTTTCTGAGATCTTTTAATATTAAGTGAATGTTAATTTTTACTGCATCAGTTGATATGATTATATGATTTTTGCTTGTTAGCCAGTAATATGGTAGATTTCATTGACTATTATTTTTGAAAATATTGAACTAAGCTTGTATTCTTGGAATTAATATCATTTGTTCATGGTGCAGAGTTCTTTTTACAATGTTAAATGCAACATGCTAATATTTTAAGAATGCTTATATTTTCATTTGGGAAGGATATTAGTAGTTTAATATTTTTTTACTGTCTTTGTTAGGTTTTGCTAGTAAGGTAGCACTAGAATCCTACCACACAGGAAGATTTCTTCCTCTTTTATTTTATACTTTTTAAAAAGAAAATATTGAATTAGTGTTGATTCTTTCCTAAATATTTCATAGAATTCTCCAAGGTCCATCTGGGATTCAGTTTTGAAATAAATTTCCTTAATAGTTATAATGATATTCAAATTATCTCTTTCATATTTGGTGATTTTATAGCACTTTGTGTTTTTTCAGAAATTATTGTATATTGTCTAAGATTTAAAATACAAGTTTGTAATATTCTTTCATTATCATTTTGATATCTACAGTATCTGTAATTATCTCTTGTTTAATTCTGGTTATGGATAACTTGTGTTTTTAACTTTTCTTTGTTATTCTTCCTAACAGTTTGCCAATTTTATCGATCTTTCCAATGAATGGACTCCTTGTTTCATTGTTTTATTCCAATTTTGTTTACAATTTTTTGACTTTTTTCTGACCTTTATTATTTTTTTCTATTTACTTTGTGTTTATTCTTTTCTTTTTTCAAATTCTCAACATGAGAGCCTTAATTAGAATTTTTTTCTAATATGTGCATTAAGTGCTGTAATTTACTTCTCAGCATTGCCTTAGTTGTGTCCTACATATATTTGTACATTATTCTGTTAGTTTGCTCAGACTTCCATAACAAAGGACACTGTATGGGTGGCTTTAGAAACAGACATGTATTTTATTGCAATTCTTGAGACCCCGAAGTCCAAATTCAAGGTATTATCAGAGTTGATTTCTTCTGAGTGCTTTCCTCCTTGGTTTGTAGATGGCAGATAGCCATCTTCAAATTCTCTTGTTGTTCTCCCTCTTGTATGTTGCTATTTAAATTTCATCTTCTTATAAGGACACTAATCACATTTGATGGGACCCACTCTACTTGTATCACTTTAATTTACATACTTAGCTTACATGTCATTTTAACTTACATGTTTAAAAACCCATCTCTAAATGTAGCCACAATCTCAGGTCCAAGGGGTTAAAATGCCAACATATGAATTTTTAAAAATTTCCTTTGATTATTTCTCTTTGATCCATGAATACTTTTTAGAAGTTTGCTTTCTAGTTTAAAAATATTTGAAAATTTCCCAGTCATATTTTTTTCTGTTATTTATTTATAGTCTGATTTTAGTGTGGTTAAAGAAGATGTTCTGTATGATTTTAATTCTATTAAATTACTTGAGGTTTGTGTTAGAGCTTTGGGTCTGATCCATCTTGTAATATATTTAGACGGTACTTGAAAATATTTTGCTATTGTTGGTAGATTGTTCCATAAATATTGATTATATCTTGTTGGCTGATGATGGTGTTGAATCCTTCTATATCTTTGGTCATTTTATGTGTAATCATTCTATCAATTGTTAGGAAGGGCATGGAATGCTCCATCTATCAATGTGTTTTTTTTTTAATTTCTCCTTTTATTTCTCAGTTTTTGTAATACAAACTTTGAAGCTCTGTAATTTTGTGTATACACATTTAGGATTGGTGTGTTTTCTTGGTAGATTGACCCACTTATCATTATATACTTTCTCTACCTTTGGTAAATTCCTTTGTTCTTAACCTTATTAATAAAGCCACTCTTATTTACTTTAAATTTTTTTTAATTTGTTCTAATTATACATGATAGCAGAATGTATTTCAATTCATTGTACACAAATGGAGCACAATTTTCATTTCTCTGGTTTTACACGAAGTAGAGTTGCACCACATGTGGAGTCATACATTTACCTAGGGTAATGATGTTCATTTCATTCCACCATCTTTCAAACCCCATGCCCCCTCCCTTTCCTCCCTGCCCTTTGTCCAACCAGAGTGCCTCCATTTTCCCTACACCCCCCACCCCATTATGGGTCAGCACCCATTTATCAGAGAGAACATTCAGCCTTTGGTTTTTTGGGATTGGCTTACTTCACTTAGCATAATATTCTCATTTACCTGAAAATGGATAAAGAAACTGTGGCATATATATATACAATGGAATATTACTCAGCATTAAAAGAGAATATAATTATGATATTTGCAGGTAAATGGTCAGACTTGGAGAATGTCTTATTTACTTTTAATTAATATTATCATAAAACATTATTCTTGATAATTTTCAACCTGCTTATATCATTATATTTCAAGTGAACTTTTGTACACAGTGCATATAGCAAGTTCATGGTTTTCAACAGATTCTGATCATCTCTATCTTTTAATATGTGCATTAACATTATTTAAGTTTAATGTTGTTATTGGTGCACTAAGGCTTAAATGTGACATTTTTATTTTTTCACTTTAATTTTTTTTTCTGTTTCCATTCCTATTTTTTCCCCTGCTACCTTATGAGATAACTGACAATTTTTAGGATTTTATTTTGATTTATCTGTTACTTTAAGATGTATATATTATTTGCTTTTGGTAGTAGTTGTCTTCTTTTAATATTATTTATAACTGTTTAAGGAGAATCTGCTATTATCATCATTTTTTAAATTTAAATTTATTTATTTATTCTAATTTGTTATACATGACAACAGAATGCATTTCAATTCATAGTATACATATAGAGCACAATTTTTCATTTCTCTGGTTGTACACAAAGTAGAGTCACACCATTTGTGTCTTCATACGTGTACTTAGGGCAATGATGTCCACCTAATTCCAACATCTTTCCTACACCCATGCCCCTTCTTTTCCCTTCCCTCCCCTTTGCCCTATCCAAAGTTCTTCCATTCCTCCCCCGCACTCCCTGCCCCGCACTATGAATCAGGATCCAAATATCAGAGAAAACATTTCGTCTTTTGTATTTTAGGATTGGCTAACTTCACTTAGTTATATTTTCCAACTCCACCCATTTACTTGCAAATGCCATAATTTTATCCTCTTTTAATGCTGAGTAATATTTCATTGTATATATATGCCACAATTTCTTTATCCATTCATCTTTTGAAGGGCATCTAGTGTTCCACAATTTAGCTATTGTGAATTGTGCTGCTATAAACATGTGGCTGCATCACTATAGTATGCTGTTTTAAAGTCCTTTGGGTATAGAATGAAGAGTGGGATAGCTGGGTCAGATGGTGGTTCCATTACAAGTTTCCCAAAGAATCTACATACTGCTTTCCATATAGGCTGCAACTATTTGCAGTCCCATCAGCAATGTATGAGTGTGCCTTTTCCCCCACATCCTTGCCAACACTTATTGTTCTTTGTATTCTTAATAGCTGCCATTCTGACTGGAGTGAGATGAAATCTTAGCATAGTTTATTTGCATTTCTCTAATTGTAGAGATGTTGAACATTTTTCTCTCTCTCTCTTCGCCTCATGATTGTTCCTTTTGCTGAGAAGAAGCTTTTTAGTTTGAATCTTTCTCAATTTATTTATTCTTGATTTTATTTCTTGCACTATCAGAGTCTTGTTAAGGAAGTTAACTCTTTCAGTAAGTTGATTCCCAAGTTTTTTATTTTATTTTTTGAGGCTATTGTAAATTGGGAAGTTTTCCTATTTTCTTTTTCAGAGGATTTGTCAATGATGTACAGAAATGCTTTTGATTTGTGGGTGCTGAGTTTATATCCTGCTACTTTGCTGAATTCATTTATTAGTTCTAGATGTTTTCTGGTGGGATATTTTGGATCCTGTAAATATAGAATCTGTCATTCGCAAATAGTGATATTTTGAGTTCTTTTTTTCCTATCTATATCCCTTTAATTTCTTTTGTCTCTCTAACTGCTCTGACTGGTGTTTCAAGAACAATGTTAAATAGCAGTGGTGAAAGAGGGCATCCCTATCTTGTTCCAGTTTTAGAGGGAATGCTTTCAATTTTTCTCCATTTAGAATAACATTGGCCTGGAGATTAGGATAGATAGCTTTTGCAATGTTGAGATATGTTCCTATTGTCCCTAGTTTTTGTATTGTTTTGAACATGAAGGGATACTGTATTTTGTCAAATGATTTTTCTGCATCAATTGAGATGATCATTTGATTCTTATCTTTAAGTCTATTGACATTTTGAATTACATTTGTTGATTTCCGTATATTGAACCAACCTTGCATTCCTGGGATGAGCCCCCTTGATTGTGGTGCACTATCTTTTAAATATGTTTTTGTATTCAATTTACTAGAATTTTATTGAGATTTTGCATCTATGTTCATCAGAGATATTGGTCTGAAGTTTTCTTTCCTTGATGTGTCTTTGTCTGGTTTTGGTATCAGGATGATATTAGCCTCATACAATGAGTTTGGAATGGTTCCCTACTTTTCTATTTCATGGAATACTTTGAGGAATATTGGTGTTAATTCTTCTTTCAAAGTCTTGTAGAACTCAGCTGAGAATCCATCTTGTCCTGGGCTTTTCTTGGTTGGTAGGCTTTTTATGGCGTTTTCTATTGCATTACTTGAAATTGATCTGTTTAAATGGTGTATGACCTCCTCATTCAGTTGGGTAGATCATATGTCTCTAGAAATTTGTCAATGTCTTCAATATTTTTTATTTTTTTGGAATATAAAATTTCAAAATAGTTTCTAATTATCTTCCATATTTCAAACATGTGCATTGTGATATTTCCTTCTTCATCTTGTATTTTAATAATCTGAGTTTTTTCTCTCCTTCTTCTGTTGTGCTAGCCATGGGTTCTAATAATGTAGTTTGGTTTGTTTGCGGCACATTCTTTCCTTGTTTTTTCATGTGTCTTCCCTTCTAGCATTGCAGATCTGAGGTGTTACAATTTTTTACCCTGTAGGCTTATAGTGTCCCTGTAGGGTTCCAATACCTCTACTTTAAGGGGGAGATCAATATTAACAGATACCAATACAAACAATATATAGCCTTAAACAACCTTAAGATGTTTACAGTTTTGTCACAATATACAGAAATGGTGAGTTCAATTATTATCTATACTATAAACAGTAGGTTTGCAAAAGGGTTAATATTTCTGATGGTGGACAAAGAGAGAACTGGAGATGAGGTGTAGGATCATAAGGAGGTAGGAGGTGAGGATATAGAGTTACTAGAATCTTAGGAAGCATGAAAGAGAAATCAAAAAAAGTTGGCTAGTAGCCAGAGAAAATAGAGAATGTGATTTTGGAGAGACAAAAAAACAAAAATATAAAAATTAAGAATAATTAAAAATGTAAAAATAGGAGATAAAAGAATATACAACACAATTGCAATATACTATTCAGATATCCCAGTCCCCAGTAGCCTACTCTATGAAAAGTACTTGGTTTCACAAATATTGGGGATGTAAGGGCAGGAGAAGAGAGAGAGAGAGAGAGAGAGAGAGAGAGAGAGAGAGAGAGAGAGAGAAAAGAACAAAAAGGAGAAAAAAATCTCAAAGTAAAATACAAGGATTGTTTTTGTTGGAGTTCAGTATCTTTTCTGCTTCTCTTCTCATTCAATATGTGGGGTAATCTGTTTTTTGCTGGTATCTCCACCTTTTAGGATGGTGAAGGTTATTAGGGTGGAGGGTTGGTCTTGAGGACAGAACTCATGAAGGTGGGGTATAGCACTTTCCAGTCCCGATGGGAGACTGCACCTTCCTTTGGGGCCTGCTCATGTGATCTGGGTGCCAGGTCTTATCTCCTTATATCACCTATAGACCTCACAATTCCTGGTCTTTAATTTAGTGTCTAAACTGTATCTCACTCATCCCCTCCCTTTCTACTTCCCAATCAGGAACCTCTCTCTACTGGGTCTTGTATGCTGTGCTCTGGGGGCTGCACACTTGTCATGAAGAGCTGTTTTGTATTGGGCAGTTCAGGACCAGGCTTTGTAAGGGATGGACTGGCCATGTAGCCACAAGCACTGTGCTGGGATAGTGGCTGCTGGGTTGACGGGGGAGTTGGGGATTATAGTTACCTTGATACTGCTTCTAGGCCCTAGCTGGTGTTCCAAGCTGAGAGTTGTCTCAACTAAAGATGGTGGCAAAGGTGTCCCAAGATGGAGGCAGCTGCTTTCAGAGATGGGGTGTCAGGTCATGTCAGGCTGGGTGGTGGTGTTGGGCTGTGTGTTTAGAAAGGCAGCTCTGTGGTTGTGCAGTGTTGTGGCTAGAGGCTATCTCCAGACCCTGTGCAGTGTCCCCAGAAACAAATGTCATTCTAAATGTTTTCATCCTTTAGATAATTCATCATTTTCTCTAACTGCTTCCAAGACTTTTTCTCTGTATTTACCTTTTAGAAGTTTGACTATAAGGTATCATGTCATAGAGTTCTTTAAATTTATCTTGTTTATGATTTTCTCAGTGTCTTGAATCTATAGGTTTATGTCTTTTACCAATTTTAGGATACTTTCAGCCTTCATTTATTTAATTTTTCAGTCCCATTTCTTTCTCTTCTTTTGGGACTCAGTGACATGAACGTTAGGTCTTTTGTTATAACCACATACATCCCTGAGTCTGCTCTTTTTTTTTTTTTCTTTCAGTCTGTTTTCTCTCTGCGCATTTTCCAGATCACTGGTTCCTCCTATGTCTTCCTCCATACTATATTCCGATATTGAGCCCACCCGATGAACTTCTTTTTCCATTATGGTACTTTTCATATCTAAAATTTCCATTTGGATATTACCCATTCTGCTTACTTATTGATATTTTGTATTTTTTTTTGCTTGGTCTTTCTATTTTTCCTTTTTAAAAACCACATATTCACCCTTGTTTGTGCAGCAATTTAGTCATGGTTGCTTTAAAATCTTTTCCAGATAATTTCAATAAATTTGTCATTTTGAGTTAGGTATTTATTTATTTAGAGCAAAAAAGAGTAGAATATATTTAAGGGAGACAAAGAGAGCCAGAGCTCCTGCAGAATGAAAGGGGACCCAATAGGAGTTGCAACTTAAATGTACTCATCTAGGGGTTCATATAGCTACTGGGTAGGGTGATTGTTGCTAATCAGGTCTTGGAAAAGTACCAAGGTTATTGCTTAAAGTCTCTGTTACATAGGTATTTGAAAACTGTTGAAACTGTTCAGTAACCCGTGATTCTGTAGGTTTCACTCAGGTCTGTCCTGCTTCCCTTTTCATGCCACCCTGGGAGAAAGATGTTGAGTGGAATATTTGAAATGTTTCTACAGGTTAACTTCATGGAGTGTCCTTTACATTTAAAAAACCTTAATTGGGGCCCATTATCTATTCTATCTTAATCATTCTCACTTCTGAAGAAGTGCCCCTAACTGCTTTTAGGGGGATAGGGTGATGATTGTTCTGGCTACGTAAGGCTGAAAAGGGTGTTGAAAGGGAATGGAAGTCACATTCTTTCTACAGTGGCATATTTAAGGGCCCCCAGTAGAAGGGGAGTTTGGTTTTGGATTCCATCTATAAGGCCACTTGCACATCAGTGTCCATGGCATTGACTGGTGGGTGACTGGATGAGGTATACATAGGGCAGAGATCATGTTAAGACAACAGTAAACAAGACACAAAAGCATTAGATTCTGTAAATAATTGGCATTAAAACAATCAGTATTATCAGTCTGTCCCTGAAAACCATGAAAATAATGACTCATTAAACCTTAGGGTGGAGTCTCATATGCCACTGATTTATGAGTGGAGACCAATTAAGACTTCGGAAACATTACCAGAGTTGTTAGAAAAGAGCACACAATATTCATTTTTTAATAATGGTTTAGGCATCATCTTGAGCTATAGTTAAGATATATAATTCCATCTGATTTCTATAAAACAGTTATTTAATTAGTGTCATCTCTGGTGGAGGGATTGTCTTTAGCTGCATCATGTAGGGCTCTCTTTAAAAAATGAGTTAAGGCTTTTGTGTGTCACATTACATCTTTTAGAGAAATATATATTGGTGCTAAATAATCATACCAGTGAAAAACAGATTGAGTTTACTATGTAGGAGATTAGGAAGATTTGGAGGTCTTGAATTGACTTAGAACAAACTTATGATTTTGACAGAGCTTGTGGTGATAGTCATCAGACCCTCTCATATAAGAACCCTTCCCTTTTAACCTCCCAGTCTTACTTTTCATGAGGCTTACACAATTATATGTCTCAAGTTATATTAAAAATATTGTCTCTCCTTTTAAAAGCCAATGTACGACTGTGCTTTGGTTACTTGAGTTAGATAATTATTGATTTTCTTTGTAACTTCATCTTAGACTTCATTGTTCTTGATATTCTGAGTATTTTTTTTTAATTGAAACCTGGAAATTTTCATACTATGCTGTGAAATTCTAGATTTTAAGCTTTTTGTTAATAGCTGACTTTTTCTAACACTGCTCTGTCTTGGCAAGTTGAGAGGGAACGTCTTTACTATTGCCAAGTGGGGGAATAAGTCCAGGTTTTCTACTTGGTTTCCATTGACACTCTAGAAAAAGTGGGTTCCTCGTTACTGTTGTGTAGCAAAGGGAGAGCTGGCCTTCCACAGGGTCTCCATGGCACCATTGTAGAGAGCCTCAGTACTGTTGGTTGATGGTGAGAGTCCAGACTCTGCATGAGGCTTCCTCTTATTCTACCCAGGTATAGAGGGAGAGAGGTTTTTCATTATTGTAGGTTTGAGTGGGAAGGAAGTCCAATGCCATAGTCTGGCTGGGCACAAAATAACCGGGACATTACGAGCCACTTGTAGGTTCAAACAGGAACTACTTTATTGCCAGAACCCCATGGGAACTCTCCAGAACTCCACAGAAACTCTGTGAGAACCAACGGGAACCCCGAGAGAACTCAAAAGTAGCAGGCATCAAAAGTAGTGGGCACCCTAGGCAGCAGGAGCCGCCCCACTGCCGAACAGCAGAGGTCCACATACACAACTGAATACACAGCTTGCCCCTATCCAGCATCATCCAGTTACAGCAATCAGTCACCATCCCAATAATTATACACAGCTTAACTTAATCACTATCATCCCAATTGCTCGCTGGCATCACCTCCCAACCACTCCTTCTGGAAAAATGTCAGGCACCATCCCGACTTGGCTGTGGCTCTCAACAGTCCAGACCTTCCCTGTGGTTTCCACTGACATCATACGTCATGGGAGGATTGTTAGTGGCTGGCAGGAATGAATGTCTAAATTCCCTACCCTGCCTTTCTGGAGTAGGTGTGGTCAAGTTTCTTCTGTTTTGTTTGCCTGGAGTAGTGAGTTTATTGTCTAAAAATTTTATTATTCCAGATAGTTCCTTTCTTTGTCATTTGGCTCCACTAGGCTCTTGTTGGGGCTTTTGAAATATCTACTACTGTTGGTGTCTCTAAGTTGCCAGCTGCTTCAGCTTTGGGAATATATGGGGCCAAAAAAATTCTAGAGAATCTTTGTCATGTCCTTTCTCATGTCTTTGTATCTCTTCTCCATCTTTCAGAATCTTAGTTTGTTTTCCATATGGTCTTAGGTTTATAATTGTACTTAGCAGGAAGAATAGCGAAAACAAGTCTATCTACTTTCATTTTCCCAGAAGTACAAAGTTTAGGTCTTCCAAAAAAATAAGCAAAACCAAAGACATAAAATTTTATATTTAAATATTAAAACTTCATGATCTTAAAGAAGGTTTCAAGTATATTAAAAACATCTTTTTTTTTTTTTTGACCAGCACAATGGTATATGTCTATAACCCCAGTTGCTTGGGAGGCTACAGCAGGAGTTTTACAAGTTCAAGACCAGCTTCAGAAATTTAGCGAAACTCTGTCTCAAAGTAATAAAAGGTTGGGGGTGTAGGTAATTGGTAGAATACTTGCCTAGCATGTGGAAGGCCCTGAGTTCAACCCCAAGTTCAGTCCCCGAAAATCTTTTACAAACTCTGAACTATTGGCTGATAATATTCCTATTACTGCCAGATAATTTAGTGTCTATTTCTCATGAGCAAAGGCATTGATGTAATTACTCTTCAGATTCAACTCAGGTTTTATTAATTATTCTAATTAGCACAGTTATAAAAGTCTGGATCAAAAGCCACATGTTTTATTTAGCCTTTTTTTTTTTTTTTTTTTTTTAACAGTCTACTGCACTCTAATTTTTTGTTTTGCTTTTTGGCCATACTGGGAATTGCACCAGGGGCACTTTACCACTGAGCTACTTTTACAACCCTATTTATTTTATTTTGATACAGGCTCTTGCTAAGTTTCCTAGGCTGCCTTTGAACTTGTGATCCTCCTGTCTTAGCCGCCCAGGTAGCTGGGGCTACAGGCCTGCGGCTGTGCTCAGCTAGTCTTTTCAATGTTCAAAGGTTTCTCAAAGGTTTTTCTGACTTTTCCTGAGTTTCATAGCACTGAGTCTTAAAAGACTATAACATTTTGTAGAATGATCCTCAGTATGGGTTTATCTAATGCTCACTCACTAGCAAACACAGCTGAATTGTTTTGCTCCTGTGACCAAAAGACCTTCTAAGAACAGTTTTAGAGGAGGAAAAGTTTATTTGGTGCTTACTGTTTTAGAGGTGTCAGTCCAGAGAGCCAGTTTCATTGCTCTGAACACAAAGTGAAGCCATCAGGGCAGAAGGGTGTGGCACAGGAAAGTAGCTCAGAACACGACAAAAGAGAAGCAGAGAGCTCCCCTCACCAGGGACAAAATATAAACCCCAAGGACACGCCATCAGTGACTCACCTCTTTCAGCCATACCTTACCTGCCTACAGTGACCACCCAGTTAATCCCTATTAGTGAATTAATGCACAGATAATGTTTCTCATAACCCAATATTTTTACCTTTAAACATTTTTTGCATTGTCTTACACATGAGCCTTTGTGGGACATCTTATAAAATGTTATAACTTAGTTAAAACAAAGTCATAATATGTATATTTTAGGAAAGGATATTACATATGTGATATTGTGCTGTTCTCTTTATATCCTGTCAGGTAATCCATGATTTCAATTATCCCCAAACTGATAGGCTTATTTTTGATAATTTGATAAAGTTGATATATTCAAGATTTTTCTACTCTAAATTACCCTTCTCCCTTTGTAATTAATAGTACTTTTGGGTGGGTTGTACTTTGAAACTATGTGATTTTTCTGATTTTCATCAAGATTTCAACCTATTATTTAAATCAGTATAAACTAATGGTTTCTTAATTTGGAAAATGGGTCATAATTTGATAGTAGTTAAATTTTGGTGCTAAAATTTTCTCATATTATAACTTTAAAGTAGTAAGACTCCTTCAAACTTGCTCTGACAAGTCTTTATCATAATTTAGGCACTTGTCTTACCTGTTGGCACTAGATGTTCCTGGCTTAATGTGTATTGTCATTGCTCCAATCCTGGCATCTGTTATTTCTCCAAGGTTACTTGGCTTATTTTTAGTGAAGAATGGTATTTAGAAACCAAGATCTGAGGGATCAATATGCTTATTTCTTTTGGAAGTGTTTCCGGCCCCAGGTTATCTCAATTAACAGAGGTAGGAAGATCAGACATACATGTATACATTTTCATATCAATTTTTATTTTTACAGCTATCTAGCTATTTGTACTGAAAACCATAGATTTGCTTTGGTACCTCCATTTCCAATCTAATTAACAGTATTTATTTTAGTTTTCTCTCAATACTTATAACTCTTTTTTTCTGATGGTGAAAAATTGGACTCCCCTATGCCTATTTACATATATTTTAATTTTTTCTTGAATGTACATGTAATATTCCATTGCATCTGCTATTTCCTCTACACATATGGCTGTTTTCTTTACTCTTCTCCATATGGGGCCATTTCTTTGTGAGGAAGCCCTTCTCACCCTGCCTGGGCTCCAGCTGTTCATCCTGAGCTACCTGCATATCCTTTTATCCATTCTACTCAACACAGTTGGGCTCTGAAGCCCCATGGAGGTCATATCCCTTTTCTCTCCCATGTGGATATCCTCTTCACTCTTCTCAGAACTATGTCACCTCTCTCTGGGCTACTATTTTTTTTTTTTTTCTTTTCTCACCATTGTACAGGTTCCTCTTTGACTTAGCCCCACCTAATGTCTTTTGGAACAAATGTGTCAGGTAGGCAATGAAAGTGAAAAGACAGATAAAGAGAAAGTAGAAAAAGGAACAGTAGAAAACTGACATTAAAGTATTTTTAAGAAACACGTTTCTCGTCATATTGATTTCATAGATATTCTCCTTTATTGACGTTAGGTATAGTAGTACCAATTTTGCGTAGAATATAATTTGAGGATTTTCTTAGGATAATTTTGTTAGAAATGATGCATTGAATTTTGAAGCTGACATATTTTCCCCATAAAATGTCAGCTATCTCTGAGATATCTATATGTCTATATGGATGTATAGATTAGAGCAGTGTGTATGAATGTGTGTAGTTGAAGAATTAAAGACCAAGTAGCATTTTGTTAGGGAAGTCTACTTGTAGAGATTTTCTATAGTTGTCTTATTAGTAAAGAGAATTAAATAGCTTATTAAAATAATATTTCTTGACCAAATGGAACCTGTACCACATATATTATGATGAGTTGATATTAAGAAACATGTTTATTAATCACCATTTTAATAAATCTTAAAAGAAAACTCATGCCATCTCAGATGGAAAAACATCTGATAATATTAATTTTTGGCTGAAAACAACTTAAAAATAAGTTATATATTTATCTCAAACCAAAACCAACAGTGTGATTATTTAGAAATACTAGAAAAATTTCTATTAACATTAGAAATAAGGCAAGGATGCTTATTAACCCCCAGATTATAAAACTTTGTCCCTTGAGTACTAGACATGAAACTAGACAAGAAAAAAAAGCATGTACACAAATACATAAGAATATAATTAGCTGCAGATGTTATAATTTGTCTGCTTGAAAAATGCAAGATAATTAAACAAAAAGGACTATGAATAAAAATAATCCAATAAAGTATCAGAATATAAAGTTAATATACCAAAATCTGTTGCCTTATTGAAGATAAACAAAACCAGTAGGTGAAATAATATTAGTTCAAAAGATCCCATTTATAAGAACAATAACAAAAATAATAAAATCCTAGTAATAAACTTAATGAGAAATTTTCAATAAGAAAAAATATAAACATATTGACAGTTGCAAAGGATAATTGAAACATAGAAATCTTACCCTCTCTTTGCAAAGGGACACTATGCAGGAGGATGCCATTTGTCTCCTAAATTGGTATGTAAATAAAATATTTTCCACCCAAAATATCAACAGATCTCATTTGAAACCTAAGCAGGATAATCCTGAAATTTATATGAAAATAATTAATAGGGAAGTATATTTTTAAATACCCTGAAACAGTCACAGGGGGCAATTTTCAAATTGCTCCAATTAAGAAATGATGTTACTATGCATGAATGGACAGATCAATGGGACAGAGAAGAGATATCAGAAATGGATCCAAACATTTAGAGGTTTAGTCTATGATAGAGAATAAACACACTCAGAAGAAGAGAAAACATAAGTTATTTAATAAATGGCAGTGGGATGACTGAGTAAATTTGCAGGAAAATATTTTTCTCCTCAAATCCAAAAAAATTCTAAGTCAAACACTGAACTATGAAAAAATGAAACCATGAAAATTATAGAGGACAATATGAAAGAAAGAAATTTTATTACTGGAATAAAGGACTGTGTCCTAACTCACAAAATCATGTAACTACTAAAATCAAAAGAGTGATAAACTACATTTCATAGAATTATGAAGCAAACTCAACAAAAACAAAAAAGTTGAAAGATAATTTATCAGCTGAGGTATTTCGCATATGTATTATACACAAATTTTCATAATATAAAAAGAGTGCTTTTAAATAATAGATAATGACTCATAACGAGGAAATTTCAAAGGAGCCATTCATGCAGATGTGAATCTTACAAATCCATTTATAGCAGCCCCAGTGGATAATCCAATGGTAATACAATTAAAGAACTTATAAAACGATGTGTAAGGTACTCATTGAAAAATTTAAAAAGATTGAATCTCTAATGTGTTAGATTTTCTTTTGGCTTATTTTCCTGGCAAAGTGAAACGTCATAAAACATTGGTGTACTGATGGAATTACTTTCATTTATTGTTGAAGGAATAAAAATTATTCAATGTTCAAGAGGCCAATTTGACAAATATTTATCAAAAATTACAATTATCCTTTCATTCATCAATTCTATTTATAGGAAATTATCCCACAATTATACATATTCTAAGTGACACCCATACTAAGATGTACAGTATAACATTATTATTATATTATTTTATCCTGTAAAATAGTATGTGAACAATTTAAATATTTATGAATGGGGGAGTTATCTAGAAATGAATGATCATCTATTAAATGGAATTTGATATTTGCATTAAAAACGAGGTAGCACTGTATGTGATAAAGTGAAATTATTTTCTAGATCTATATTTAGGTGAAGAAATGGCTTAAGGCATGCAAATCACAATTCATGTATGTGTGTTTCTATATTTATATCTTCACAGTCTTGCCTATGCATTGAATATCATTAGCAGGGTATGCTAAAAATTGGAAACACAATTGCTTCTAGAAAAGCTAACCAAATGGCTGAAACAGTAGTAGGAGGGACACTTCTATTTATCTCGTGCTATACATTTGTGTGCTTTTTGTGTTTTTCTCATGTACATTTAAATATCTATTTAAATTTATTAAATAACTACATACCACAAAACTATGCTTAATAAATACTCCTAACAATATAATTTATTTCAATTATCTAGTTTAAACATAAAGATATAGGATGGGTAGCTGCTAGATGACAAATATGAATCAGTTTGGAGCTACATTTATCAAGAATTTCCAAAATAAAAGGAGCAAAGTGTTATAGAAAAATGTATCTAAATCCAGATGTGATGACTTATACATATTAAACAAAAGAAAATATTTTCAGTTCACAATAGAAATTTGCAAATAGTTATGGCTCTTTGCATAGGAAAGTAACAGATTGATTTGGAAATGAATTTAAACAAGGACAATCAAAATTTCCCCCACTTATAACTAACTGTGAGAGTCCTGTGAAACAGATACCTGGCATGGTGGCATATTCCTGTAATCCAATCGGCTAGGGAGGCTCAGGCAGGACTATTACAAGTTCAAAGCCAGCCTCAGAACTTATGGACACCCTAAGCAACTTGGTGAGACCCTGTCAAAATAAAATATAAAAAGTACTGGCAGTGTTGCTCAGTGGTTAAGCATCCCTGGGTTCAATCCCTGGTATAATTAGTCAATCAATAAAAAATAAACAGACAAATAAAAGAATTCTAGGAAACAGATTGTTCCCTCCTCTTGCTTTCAGAACATCTATTAGAGCACGAGATTTTCATTTGATTGTATTATAGTTTATATTAGAATTATCTTTTGTGGATTTGATTTTCTGTTCCACCATTTGTCAGATGTGTGAACTTAAGTTTGTCAGTTTTCTTAAACCTCATTTTCCTTACATATACAATACTGCATATTTCCTTACATATACAATTGTCATACAATACTGCATACACATAGCATGGATTTATATAAATTGTAGTATAAAGCATAAGAAATATAATAAACTCTCAACCTGTTCTTTCCTCATACCTTTCTCCTTTTTTCTGTTTGTTTGTCTTTATGTATTTTTCCCCTTTGTATTCCTGTTTTCTATATTATTTTCTTCCTTTCCCCTTTTTATCTTCCCCTCTTTGAGTTTTCCTGATTTCTTTCCCCTTTCAGTCAAGTTTATTTCAACCATGCATTTTCCAAAATTTTTTATTTGTTCCAGAAATCACATAGCATTACCATTTTAGACTAATTAATCCACTGCCATCTCCCATAAGAAGCTTAATGTGTGGTTGGGGTTGTGGCTCAGCAGTAGAGCACTTGCCTCACATATGTGAGACCCTGGGTTTGATCCCCAGCACCACATAAGAATAAAAAAGTGAAATAAAGGTAGTGTGTCCAACTACAACTAAAAAGTAAATATTTTTAAAAAAGAAATACAATTGCCCTAAAAAAAAAAAAAAAAAAGAATCGTAATGTGGGTAGGATCAGGTGTAAAGCTATTCCATAACTACTGTCTTGGGTTCTAGAGCCTTGTGGTCTCATTGCTTCTGTCATCTGGGCCTCCTAACATACTGTGGCTCTTTGATCACTTGCTGACCTGCCTCTCACTTTCGTAACAGTTCTCTGATCACTTTGACCACCAGGGACATCAGGCTGACTACTAGACTGCCACTTCATCCCACTTAGATTTCACGAATGATTTTTTCTGAATCTACATAGAGCGCATTCGTGTGACAAAGGTCACTGCAGGTTGAGGACATGCAAGCACTACAGAGAATTGTTAATGCATAAGAAAATAAGACATACTCTAATTGCCTCCTTTACACTCCAGAGAGTAATTATGTATCGAATAATCAGTTGAAACCTTCAATTCTTTCCCTACCTATCTTTTGGTATTAATACTTCCTTTAAGACTTTTACTTATCCCAAAATATGTTCAAGATGGGCTAGCTTCCTCCTTACTACTAGACCAAATATTACTACTAGGGGCTACAATTCTTCTATCTTAATCAGGACCAGCCTCATAATTTGCATTAACTGACAGAATATCTGAACCACTCAGTTCAGAAGTTTCTCAGGATAACTGATACCTCTGGAAATACCAGTCTATCTGGTTTGTGAGATTTTTCAGGGAGACTTTAGGATGCATGCACAGAAAACACTGTGAGCAAAGAAGTGCATAGGAGCACAGAGGTGCTGTCTATCCAGACCTGCCTGGGGAGGGACTCAAGCTCTTGACCTCTGTAGTCAGGTGTATGAGGGACCTTGGACTAAGAGGATGCACAAAATCTCAGGTAATGAGGAAATTAGTTTCCTAGCTCCGGTGATGAGATTTGGAAGATACTAAAATGTGAAATTGACTGTATTTTCACACAGAATGTATTCAGCTAAGCTTTTCTAAGAGGAAAAAAAAAAAAAGAAAAAAGAAAACCAGATACCATTTTGTGAGTTTTTTTTTAAGCTTTCTTATTTAAAATGAAGTAATGTGGAACTAAAAATTAATTAGAAGTGTAAACTTAATATGATGAAAATCATGCAATGAGTTTCTAGACCAAATATTAAAAAATAAATGGAATTATCTGGAACTTTTACTTTTTTCAGTTTTCTTATTATATGAGAATAATAGGTTATAAAGAAATGATTTATCAAAGAGTGGCAAGAATTCAAGGGCATTGTAAGCAACACCTGGTCATACTTCTAATTTCCTTCTTAAGAGTTGCTCATCATTGCCAGGCCCTGCCATTGGGTGAAAGGCTGTGTAATCATCCCTGCTTCTTCAAACGTGTTAACTGTCTGCATTGTCGTCCCTGTCAGCATTCTGACTAGCATTTATTTATTTCTAAATATTTTGTTTTATTAATGTTTGTATCACAATTAACTACTCTAGTAAATAATTTAATGATACACTCTCAAATACACAAAATCACAACCTTCTAATAATTAAATCATGTATTTACTTAGTTATTTTAATTTGTGATGTTTAATTCTCTGACGTATCTGTCAGAAATATGTCAAATCTTTTATGTTCCTCAGACTCTCTGTTTAGATAGCTCTACTTATCTTCAATACTGTACATTTTTTTTAATCTCTGAAAAGACTGCTCTTTATCTGAGAGCTATATTCTTTCAGACCATACTTATGTCTGCCAGTTTTGTCTGACTCTCAGCTGTCACATGCCTTAAGTGCCCTGACAGGCTACCTGCTGGCTCTCTTAGAAATGGAGAAACATTCTATCGTGAATTTAACATTTAAATGAGCCGTGAGCATCCTATCCTTCTCCTTCATGTATTAAAGGGATGGCCAACTGCACCGGCACCTGACTTTGAGAGCATCCTGTTAGTGTATTTGGATATGCTCACTACCGTTCCTTCTCCCATCAATATCAACACCAGGCAATTTCACATAATGTGGCTGGCGCACTGAAATGTGCCACCGATGTGTATTTCATGCCACCTCATTCCATGACTAACTAAATTATACTCCTAAGTAATTGTGTTAAAGTGTATGTGTACCACTTCTCAAATTACCCTTTAAAAATTCTTTTTCTGTAACTACAGGAAATGTCTATTCCTCTCTTATTCCCACATTCCTCTTTTTTTTCTTTTTTTCTATTTGTTAGCCAGTGACATTAGCAAGAGACTCTGGAACACAGTAAAATAAGTCTTAGTTTGGGATTAAAAAAAGATTTGTTTTCTAATTCTAGATTTTCCACTTGTTAGTAATGTAAGTTGCATAGCCTTTCGTCTGACCATATGGTAATTAGGAATATCAATACCTGGGTGCATTTGGCCACATTTAATAAATTAGCATATAGGTGGATCTAACTGATATGCAGTCTAAGAGGGGCATTACTATCTAAGGCAAGGAATTCGTGGGTTTTGGAATAAATTTAACAAAAATAAAATTTTAATCTGAAAAACCAGTTGGAAAGTGTCTTCCATTGTTCCTAAGACAGATGAAAAGAAACCTACCAAGACAATAGTGATAAAAGAAAGGATACGATGAATATGAATCATCATGTAAGGTAACAAACTTAATAGTACTTGGTTAACTGGTTAAGCTTTATGAAGGGTTAGTGATAACTTCCTCTATTTTATCAAGTCATCAGAGCAGAAGATATAGAGAGCTGGCTATTTTCTAAAAACAGTGTGTTAAATTAGTTCTGCTTGTGTTGATTTTGATTTGCCTATAGGACATAATAGAATCTCATAAAGTTTTTTTTTATTGGTTGTTCAAAACATTACAGAGCTCTTGACATATCATATTTCATACATTAGATTCAAGTGGGTTATGAACTCCCATTTTAACCCCAAATACAGATTACAGAATCACATTGGTTACACATCCACATTTTTACATAATGCCATGTTAGTGACTCTTGTATTCTGCTACCTTTCCTATTCTCAACTATCCCACCTCCCCTCCCCTCCCATCTTCTCTCTCTACCCCATCTACTATAATTCATTTCTCTCCTTGTTTATTTTCCCATTCCCCTCACAACCTCTTATATGTAATTTTGTATAACAATGAGGGTCTCCTTCCATTTCCATGCAATTACCCTTCTCTCTCCCTTTCTCTCCCACCTCTCATCCATGTTTAATGTTAATCTTCTTCTCATGCTCTTCCTCCCTGCTCTGTTCTTAGTTGCTCTCATTATATCAAAGAAGACATTTGGCATTTGTTTTTTAGGGATTGGCTACCTTCACTTAGCATAATCTGCTCTAGTGCCATCCATTTCCCTGCAAATTCCATGATTTTGTCATTTTTTAGTGCTGCATAATACTCCATGGTGTATAAATGCCACATTATTTTTATCCATTCATCTATTGAAGGGCATCTGGGTTGGTTCCACAGTCTAGCTATTGTGAATTGTGCTGCTATGAACATCGATGTGGCAGTATCTCTGTAGTACGCTCTTTTAAGGTCTTCAGGGAATAGTCCGAGAAGGGCAATAGCTGGGTCAAATGGTGGTTCCATTCTCAGCTTTCCCAGGAATCTCCATACTGCTTTCCAAATTGGCCGCACCAATTTGCAGTCCCACCAGCAATGTACAAGAGTACCCTTTTCCCCACATCCTCGCCAGCACTTGTTGTTGTTTGACTTCATAATGGCTGCCAATCTTACTGGAGTGAGATGGTATCTTAGGGTGGTTTTGATTTGCATTTCTCTGACTTCTAGAGATGGTGAGCATTTTTTCATGTACTTGTTTATTGATTGTATGTCCTCCTCTGAGAAGTGTCTGTTCAGGTCCTTGGCCCATTTGTTGATTGGGTTATTTGTTAATTTATTGTCTAATTTTTTGAGTTCTTTGTATACTCTGGATATTAGGGCTCTGTCTGAAGTGTGAGGACTAAAGATTTGTTCCCATGATGAGAAAAAGGTTTTAGTTTGAGTAAGTCCCATTTGTTGATTCTTGTTATTAACTCTTGTTCTATGGGTGTCCTATTAAGGAATTTGGAGCCCGACCCCATAATATGTAGATCGGAGCCAACTTTTTCTTCTATCAGATGCAGAGTCTCTGATTTGATATCAAGCTCCTTGATCCATTTTGAGTTAATTTTTGTGCATGGCGAGAGGAGGGGGTTCAGTTTCATTTTGTTGCATATGGATTTCCAGTTTTCCCAACACCATTTGTTAAAGATGCTATCCTTCCTCCATTGCATGCTTTTAGCCCCTTTATCAAATATAAGATAGTTGTAACTTTGTGGATTAGTCTCTGTGTCCTCTATTCTGTACCATTGGTCCACCTGCCTGTTTTGGTACCAGTACCATGCTGTTTTTGTTACTATTGCTCTGTAATATAGTTTGAAATCTGGTATCGCTATACCGCCTGATTCACACTTCCTGCTTAGTATTGCTTTTGCTATTCTGGGTCTTTTATTTTTACATAAGAATTTCATGATTGCTTTATCTATTTCTACAAGAAATGCCTTTGGGATTTTGATTGGCATTGCATTAAACATATAGAGAACTTTTGGTAATATCGCCATTTTGATGATGTTAGTTCTGCCTATCCATGAACAGGGTATATTTTTCCATCTTCTAAGATCTTCTTCTACTTCTCTCTTTAGGGTTCTGTAGTTTTCATTGTATAAATCTTTCACCTCTTTTGTTAGGTTGATTCCCAAGTATTTTATTTTTTTTGAGGATATTGTGAATGGAGTGTTTTTCCTCATTTCCGTTTCAGAAGTTTTGTTGCTGATATACAGAAATGCCTTTGATTTATGGGTGTTGATTTTATATCCTGCCACTTTGCTGAATTCATTTATTAGTTCTAGTAATTTTTTTGGAGACCCTTTTGGGTCTTCCAGGTATAGAATCATGTGGTCCGCAAATAGTGATAATTTAAGTTCTTCTTTTCCTATTTTTATGCCTTTAATTTCTTTCATCTGTCTAATTGCTCTGGTCAGTGTTTCGAGAACTATATTGAATAGAAGTGGTGATAGAGGGCATCCCTGTCTTGTTCCAGATTTTAGAGGGAATGCCTTCAGTTTTTCTCCATTGAGAATAATGCTAGCCTGAGGCTTAGCATAGATAGCTTTTACAATGTTGAGGTAAGTTTCTGTTATCCCTAGTTTTTCTAATGTTTTGAACATAAAGGGATGCTGTACTTTGTCAAATGCTTTTTCTGCGTCTATGGAGATGATCATATGGTTCTTATCTTTAAGTCTATTGATGTGGTGGATAACATTTATTGATTTCTGTATATTGAACCATCCTTGCATCCCAGGGATGAATCCTACTTGATTATGGTGCACAATTTTTTTAAATGTGTTTTTGTATCCAATTCGCCAGAATTTTATTGAGGATTTTTGCATCTAGGTTCATTACAGATATTGGTCTATAGTTTTCTTTCTTTGAGGTGTCTTTGTCTGGTTTTGGAATAAAGGTGATGTTGGCCTCATAGAATGAATTTGGAAGAGCTCCCTCTTTTTCTGTTTCCTGAAATAACTTGAAAAGTATTGGTATTAATTTTTCTTTAAAGGTTTGTAAAACTCTGCTGTATACCCATCCGGTCCTGGGCTTTTCTTGGTTGGTAGTCTTTTGATTGTTTTTTTTTTTTTTTTTATCTCATCTATTGATATTGGTCTGTTCAAATTGTGTGTATCCTCCTGACTCAGTCTGGGCAAATCATATGACTTAAGAAATTTATTGTTGTCTTCACTATCTTCTATTTTATTGGAATAAAGGTTTTCCAAATAATTTCTATTTGTCTTCTGTATTTCTGTAGCATCTATTGTGATATTGCCTTTTTCATCCCGTATGTTAGTAATTTGAGTTCTCTCTCTTCTTCTCTTTGTTAGCATGGCTAAGGGTCTGTCAATCTTATTTATTTTTTTTGAAGAACCAACTTTTAGTTTTGTTAATTTTTTCAATAGTTTCTTTTGTTTCAATTTCGTTGATTTCCACTCTGATTTTAATTATTTCTTGCCTTCTGCTACATTTGCTGTTGTTTTCTCTTCCTTTTCTAGGGCTTTGAGATGAAGTGTGAGCTCATTTATTTGTTGGTTTTTTCTTTTTTTGAGGAATGACCTCCAGGCGATTAATTTCCCTCTTAAAACTGCTTTCATTGTGTCCCATAGATTCCGATATGTTGTGTCTGTATTTTTATTTATCTCTAAGAATTTTTTGATTTCCTCCTTTATGTCTTTTGTAACCCATTGATCATTCAGTAACATATTGTTTATTTTTCATGTGATGTAGGATTTTTCCTTCCTTCTTTTATCATTGATTTCCAATTTCATTCCATTATGATCAGATAAAATGCATGGTATTATCTCCACCCCTTTATATTTACTGAGGGTGGCCCTATGGCATAATATATGGTCTATTTTTGAGAAGGATCCATGTGCTGCTGAGAAAAAAGTGTATCCACTTGATGATGGTTGATATATTCTATATATGTCAGTTAAGTCTAGGTTATTGATTGTGATATTGAGTTCTATAATTTCTTTATTCAACTTTTGTTTGGAGGATCTGTCCAATGGTGAGAGAGGTGTGTTGAAGTCACCCATAATTATTGTGTTGTGGTCTATTTGATTCTTGAACTTGAGGAGAATTTGTTTTATGAACGTCGCAACACCATTATTTGGTGCATAAATATTGTAATTGTATGTCTTGTTGGTGAATGGTTCCTTTTAACAGTATATAATGTCCTTCCTTATCCCTTTTGATTAACTTAGTCTTGAAGTCGATTTTATTCGATATGAGGATGGCCACCCCTGCTTGCTTACGAGGACTGTGTGTGTGGTATATTTTTTCCCAACCTTTCACATTCAGCCTGTGTATGTCTTTTACAGTCAGATGTGTCTCCTGGAGGCAGAATATTGTTGGATTTGTTTTTTAAATCCATGTTACCAGCCTATGTTGCTTTATTGGAGAGTTTAGCCATTAATGTTTAGAGTTACTATTGATATATGGTTTGTACTTCTAGCCAAGTTTGATTATTTATCTTTTTTTTTTAAATTTAGTTTGTTTCTCCATGATTAGCTTTCCCCCCTGCCCTCTGTCTTTACTGAGGCACTTCCCACTGATGGTTTTGGTTATTGTTTTTCATTTCTTCCTCATGTAGTGTTTTGCTCAAGATGCTTTGAAATGCTGGTTTTCTGGCTGCAAATTCTTTTAACTTTTGTTTATCATGAAAGATTTTTATTTCATTGTCTTTTATTTCGTTGTCATACCTGAAGCTTAATTTTGCTGGATACAGAATTCTTGGTTGGCATCCATTGTCTTTCAGTGTTTGAAATATGTTGTTCCAGGATCTTCTCGCTTTCAGCGTCTGTGATGAAAAATCCATTGTTTACCTTATTGGTTTACCCCTGATTGTAATCTGCCTCCTTTCTCTTGTAGCTTTTAAGATTTTCTCTTTGTTCTGTATATTGGCTATCTTCATAACAATGTGTCTTGGTGTTGGTCTACTGTGATTTTGTATGCTCGGTGTCCTGTATGCATCTACAATTTGTATATCCGTTTCCTTTTTTATTTCTGGAAAGTTTTCTGTAATTATTTCATTCAGCAGGTTACTCATTCCCATGGTTTGAATCTCTATACCTTCCTCTATCCCAATGACTCTTAAGTTTGGTTTTTTTATGTTATCCCATATCTCTTGGATGTTTTTCTCGTGATATTTTACCAGCCTTTCTGAATTGGCTAGACTCTTTTCAAGATGATATATTTTGTCTTCATTATCTGATGTTCTGGCTTCTACTTGCTCCACTCTGTTAGTGATACTCTCATTTGAGTTTTTAATTTGGATTATAGTTTCCTTCATTTCTAGAATTATTGTTTGATTTTTTTTATAATCTCTATCTCCTGATAAAGATGCTTAACTTCTTTTTTTATATGTTTATGTAATTCAATTTCAATGTGTTCTTTCACTGTTTGAATTTGCTGTCTCATATCCTCTTTAAGGTTCCATTCCATCTGTCTAAGGTCTTCCTTGAGTTCTTTATATGACCATTTTTCTGATGACTCTAGGTCCTCCTGAATATTTAGGCTGTCCTGCATTGTTTGTACTCCTTTTCTTCCTTGCTTTTTCATGCTGCTCATGTTACTTCTTGTTCTGTTTGACTGCTGAGTTACTGTTTACTCCTATAAATTTATTTGATGCTTGGGAGGAAAGGTATTAGAAGGGATGGGAAGAAGTCACTGTCGCCGCTGGTTTCAATGAAGTTATCTCCTCCGCCGCATTCTGGTGACGTCATAAAGTTTTTGTAAGTGAATGAGTAAAATGTCTAATAGATTAAGTGGACACAGGACTCTGAATCTCAGAAGAGATTTCTGATCTGCAGAGCCATGATTTGGCAATCATTACCCTCAAGTGGGAGGTGAAACCACGAGAATCAGTGAGGCCACCAAAGGGAACATAAAGTGGGAAAAGCGAGATTGTGATTATTGTACTTGCTAATTTTAAACTTGGTAGCTCAAACACTACTGCCACAAATTTTAGAAAATAATGTTGTTCATTGAGTTTAGTTATTTTTTCTGTAATGAATAGGACTCTCAATTATTAACAAGTTTTTTTAAGGCAGAATTCTATCAGGTGTAATCAGATATAACACATTGATAGAGGTCTGCTGACAATACCCTGACTCTTACCATAAAAATTTCCAATGCTCGATTTAACTCCATATAAATGCTTCCTTGTAAGGTGCCATTGACTCCAAGAGAAACCGCTGAATTGATAACAGCTTTTCCAAAAAAAAAAAAATAATGTTTTAAAACCAGGAAGAATATTACCATTATAATGTTGAAATAAGAGAAATCTGTATATCTTAGAGCTAAATAAATACACTATATATCTGCAGTGATACTGCAGAAATTGTTTAACTTATAACTTTACAGAAGACCACTCCATAAAATGAAAACTCCATGTATTTTACTATACAGATAATTCAATAAATTGTGAATAATTTATGGCAGAAAGCTATTATCAGTTTTTACTCTTTCTTGGCTACAATGATAACCCTTCATGAGAAAATTCAAGAGAACTATTTTTGGTTCAGTGGGCCTCCTTTTCTTCTTTCATTCTGAACTAAGACAATTCTTTCCTGCATGTATGATGGAGTTTTGTCCTATGTGGTTCTGAACACAAGGGTCCTTATCATTACTTCCATTCAGGTTTTTCCATCTAATAATGGTTTGCTTGCCTTTGAAGTTATTAAGCCTTTATCAACTTGTATTTTAAAGAGAAGGTCTATTAGATTTTAAATTTCAGTTTCCTGTATGAGCTTTCACAAAATGGGAGCACTTACATTCTTTTTGATGACTTTTAAATTTGTCTATCATAGTCATTTAATTATCTGAGGTAAAGTCAGAAATAAATAAGTTAGAAAATATTAATACATGTTTTGAGTCTATTCCTTCCTTAAATTAATTAATAATTACATAATATATTATTGTATCTGTTTATAGCCTAGTTTTCTGTTTCTGTTTTGCTTTTGGTGAGGAAGAAGTGCTGGTATTGAACCCAGGGTTACTCTACCATTGAGCACCCCAACCCCAGAATGTTTTATTTTTTGAGACAGGGTCTCACTAAGTTGCTGAATCTGGCCTCAAACTTGTGATCCTCCTACCTCAGCTTCCAGAGTAGCTGGGATTATAAGTGTGCATGACTGATCCTGGCCCAAAGCATTTTAACTAGCCAAGTTTTATCTATCCCCAGTTTTATCTCAAATTGAGGTCCCTGCTCAGAAAGGTGTATGTTTCTCCCAAATATTTAATAGGAATCTAGGAAATGTGAGAACACTTATCTCCCATTAACAGTGTGAACTAAGGATATTTCTAAGTCAGATATTTGCAGAAAAATCTATAAAACTTTTTGATGGGCTGTTTCTGTATACTAATTACAATGTTTGACAACCTGAACATTTTCCAACTATGAAATTAGAGGGAACACAAGTCACAAGATCATCCTTAATTTCTGTCACCAAAGTTGGAAGGCATGTCCCCAATCCACATTCTGTATCTAGAGTAATTCTCTAGAGGTATTCAACTCGCTGAAAACTATTATAGTTACAGTTTATTCCAGGAAAAGGATGCAAATTAAGATCAGCCAGGTGAAGAGAAGCATAAGGCTGAATCAGGGAAAAGTACCAAGCACCAATCTTCCAATGACCCTTTCCCTGTGGCATCAAGACAGAGTTACTTGACTGGCATCACAGTGTGGCAATATGCATGGAGGCATATTGCTAACCAGGGAAGCTCGCCTGATCCTGGAAGCCCAGGCTTTATCAGGCCTCCATCCCATAGAAATAAATAGTTGGATGCCCTTATGGCTGAGCTGTTTTAGGGTATTAGGAGACCAAAAGTAGGGATCCCATATCACATTATTCGTGTGGTTTAGGTTTTCCACCCTCAATCACATTATTACTTTTTTTGTTGTCCAAGATTAAATCCTTTACTATATATGCTTCTGTTTCTTGGTCAGATCCTGTTTAAAAGGGCTAATGATCCTGTGTGTTTTCCTCTAGCTACTGGCAAGAGTACTGTGAGCTAAGCAGAGTCAGAGGCCTCTATGAGGTTTTCCTGTTGGATGTAAGGATATAGTTGGGGTATCCTTCAGTCACCTTTCTGCCATATGGAGAAAATCTTTGTGTAACAGGAAGCAGAGACAAAAAGCAAGGGAAAGAGGCAGGAACAGAAATGTAAGCAGAGCTCATGTGATGCTTTGGGTCAGTGTGAGGCCAGCCTGAATCAGTTAGGCCTGAATTTCCTTGCATATATACCATTTAACTTCTTTATTTGCCTTAAATATTTTGAAATAAAGTTTCTCACTTGCTATAGAATGGACTAATACAGAAGTTTAAAGCATAAACACCTGTTGTTAGAATAGTTTGAAAATGAGATCTCACTAATGGTTGGTGCCCTTAGGTCCAAGAAAAGGGACACATAACTCATTCCTTTCTATTAAATTCCACTGACCTAAACACAGCATTATTCTCTAGGGCTTGAGACTCTTCCAAGCTAAACTGAATCTTTTGCATTACTTCTCAGCTATATTCTATATCCTCCACAAGAGACTCTGCCTGTGTACTTATTAAGTTTCTTTAATAAGGACTTAGAGGAGAGATTGCATCAAATACTCCAGAAAGTCTGCATATGTCTACCTTGCCATTATTAGACAGTGCTATATCCACTCTTTTATTAAAAGGTGCCTCATGGAGAAGAAATTTTTCTAAAACAGATTTGGGAAACAGAAGTGAAGCTTAAAATAATAGTGTTTAATATAAAATGTGTTAAAAGTTAGCAATAGTTCTGAAGTTCAGTCCATGCCTCTCTGGTGTTTCAGTCTTTTTAAAAAAAAACATGTTTCAGTTTTTATGCATGCAGGCTAGGAATGCTCATTTTAGGATTATAATGTCATATGGTATAACCCTGACAGGACTACTAGGAGTATTTTCTCTTTCTAACAAATAGTACCAAGATTCACATATCTAGCATAGCAAATGTTCTGAAGGATGATGTACTCAGACACATATACTTCATACAGAGTTCCAATATTTAACCCCTCCAAACCTAGATTTAGAAATATAGACAAAAGTTCTTTGATAGCTGAAGATAAACTTGCAGCCTATGTGTTCCTTCTTACAAAACTAACCAAAAGGATGTCTGAATGTTCATTAGGAATGAAATGAATAAGCTCTAATATGACATGCTATGAAATACCAAGCTGAAATTAGCACAGTGAGTTATAGGTACATCCAGAGTCCCTCATAGGGCACAATATTGAGTTAAAGAAATGATATAGTACAATAAATAGTTTTGGCTCACCTATATTAAGTTTAAAAATCAGGCAAAATTAAGTATTTTTTAGGGGTATACAATTAAATACTATAAATAATAAAGCTAAAATAATTTCCATAAAATTCAGTGTAGTAGCAACTCCAGGGAGAAGGAAAGGGATTTGTTTGGGGAGGGACTTGCAGAGGCTTCTGAAGATCTGCCAATGTTCAATTTATTTAACAAGAGTTTAACAGGTGTTTATTCTATAGTTCATTAAAGTATACTTCTAAGCTTCATGAAATATTTGTATATTTGTAACATTCCAGATAAAAGAGGTTTATAAAAATTATTAACAACATGATCCAGAGAATCAAAGAAGAAAGGAGAAATCTGTTACAACTTATCTTCACTCAAGTTCCTGCTCTGGACTCTGCTTCCAGGGTTTGATGGAGCTACCTCTAGCTTTACAGATTGCTAACATGTTTGCTGAATGCTTTCCTTTTGGTGGCCTATCACAAGGATGCGTACTGGGTTCTCCCACGAAATGGAGGACCTCACCCTGAACTTTCTTCCTTATAATCCTTTCCTGGCCTCCTCTGATGTCTACTACACCAGCCTACCCTGGATATTCAGCAGGTGGGAAGAAACCTGTAGGAGAGTAGTATCTATTTAAAGATCAAAAAAGTACAAAAAGGAGCATTGAAAGGGTGACATAATATGGATTGATCAGAGACCACAGACTCAGAGTGATTTGGGTCTCAGACAGGAAGAAACACGAGAGCAGTTCTTGCAAAGAAGCACACAGAATCCTGTAGTCTTCTTTGGATTCTCTTTATGCTCTCCAGAGGATGCATCCTTGGTCTCTGCCCAATACCACTACCCTGTTGTACCATGATCTACTCTGCTTACAAGGGCTTTGCACTCTCTCCCACCATCCCACCATCAATTATTTCAACATAAAAATAAGACACACTCAGTTAAAGGCCCTTGGCTGGCATCTCAACCACTTTCTAAATCTTCTGCCCCCAATTCCCCTTCTGCCCCTAAGAAAGTACAGGAACTCTGTACTTTCTCAGAGGTACAGTAGAAAATCCCCGCAGTTAGGATCTTATGTTCTTCCCTTTTCAGTTATTCTCTTCTCAAGGGCTGATAAAAAGGAATATAATACTTTCTGAGCTATTGTAAGTTATCAACAAATACCTGCTAGCCCACTGGGCCCTTCTGGACTCAATTTGCTAGCAATTCCCTTAGCAACAGATTTAGTAACTCCCACCAGAATTTGCTGGGGATACAACTGTGCTCACTTAAATGATAATATGATCTTCCCTTGCCCAAACTTCTGATCAAGAAAATCTGACCATTTTGTAGGGATTCTACAGTAGAAATATTTGTTACTTTGTAATTTGTTAAACTTATAATTCTTGACATTTAATTAAATTGTTCTACAAATCTATAGAAAGAATACCTTAAATAATAAAAATAATATTTATCCCTCTGGGTATAAAGATGAGTAGGTAAGGCTTCCCTCCTCTCTCTAAAGAGCACAATTATTATTGGGTGGGAATACATAGGATACAAACAGCAAGATCAGAAGTTAGAACATGAAAGAGATTGAAAGTTCACAGGATGGAGAGATGTAATTAATTCAGAAAAAAAGTGAACAGACATTAGAGGGGAGGGGTTGTGCAATGGGAACTTGAACAGGTGGTTTCTTGATCAGCAGGATATTTCCAGGTGGAAGTAAAGGTGCAAATAAGGACACAAAGGCAAAAGATACTAGGCACAGGCCGGGGTGTGTGGATGCAGTTCATGTGCAAGAAGGACTTAGATCATTACTATGAAAATACTGGAACTAGATCATAAAATATATTAAATGTCCAGCTAAGGAGTGTGATCTTCCATTGAAAGGCAACAGGTTCACTGAAGCTTTGGGATTAGAAAATGGTAAATAAATCCCTTTGTTCTGCTGTGATATATTTCTTCATTTATGACTACTCTTCTGGGAAGTAATAGTTATGAATTGACCCTTTTTGTTTAAGAATATCTATTTTATCTTCTGTGTTAACCAGCATTTTGTCACTGTAACCAAGGCACCTGACAAAAACAACTTAAAAGAGAAACTTATTTTAGCTCATATCTCAGAGATTCAATCCATGTTTGGCAGACTCCATTGTTCTGAGCCTGAGGTAATGGTGGAACATCATGGTAGAACAGAACATCATGGTTAGTGCAGAAAAGCTACTCACTGTGTGGCAATCATGAAGCAGAAAGAGAGGGAAAGGAGCCAGGGACAAAATATCCTCAAGGAAAATCCCCAGTGATCCACTTGTTTCATCTCCCTCACCTGCCTACAGTGATCACCCCGTTATTCATTCCCATTATTGATCCATCAAGTGGATTAATCCACTGATTAGGTTACAACTATCAAAACCTAAACACTTCATCTCTTACATTAATACAGGAGTTTTTTCAATGATACCACATATACAAACTGTAATATCCTCCCATTGTATTTTTTCTTTTTGTAATTTTTAGAAAACAAATATATATATATATATATACGTGTGTGTGTGTGTGTGTGTGTGTGTGTGTGTATTTTTTTTCATATTTCTATGCTACTTCTGTTTGGCCAATGGCAAAAAACACCCTAGCATTCATCTTTAGACTCTTGATTGGAGAAAATATCTTCTTATTCCATGGTTACTTCTGTGTTAGGAAATTAACATTGAAAAGTTTCATCTGCTGAAAGCAATGATACCCCAGTAGCAATAAGCACACCTTACATCTGGAGCCTGGTTTATAATACCATTCTCCAATAAGAGGATCCCCAGCCTTGAGGAAGTAAATGATCCTAGGATATGTAAAGACCACTATTCCTGGAATTAATGGACTCCAATTCACATTCCTCGGGATTCAGGATTCAAGAATCCCTGGATATTCTAGAGGATGGATGTTGTGCTTAGGGCTTTACTCATAATAGTTTTTCCTCTCTAATCTACCTAGAATTTTGTTTCATCTGTTTATAAAAAATATTTTTTTAAACTAATTTAGGTCTTACCAATTAGATACAAAACTGGTATAAAGTTTCTGTTAACACTTTACCCAGTTTTTCTTAAGGTTAAATTTTCATGAAAACATAGCAAAAGTATAAGTAGTATCTTAAATTACATTTGTTTTTACTAGCTTTTAATATCCATTTTTAACATCCTAGGAACTAATCGAGGACCTCTTATTGTATTTATTAGTCCAATCTCTTCAGGTCCTTTAATTCCTAAGAGTTCTTTAGTTTTTTTTCAATTTTATGGACTTAACAGTTTTGAAGGCATTGGTCAGTTGTTTTATCGACCTTCCCTCAATTTGAATTTGCTTCATTTCTTTTTTCATAATTAGTTTGCGTCCCAGGATCTTAAGGAAGAGTTCACAGGGGTCATGTGCTTTCTTAGTGCATACTATCAGGCCTTTCATCATGTTGGTAAGACGTTATTACCAGTTATGTGAACCTTGACCATTTAGTTAAATTGGTGTCTGACAGTTTTCCCCATTGTAATGTTACTATTTTTCCTCTTCATAATTAGTACATGTTGGGAGGAAATGCTTTGAGACTATGAAAATATCTTACTTTTTAAATATCCACCCATTATTTTAGCATTTGTTGGTAGATCTTGCCTGCAGGAATTTTTAATGTGGTGTTCTAATGATAATGTCCTATTTCCCCAATCCCTTCTACACTTATAAACTATAGTGTTTCTATAAGAAAGAGCTATTCCTACTTCCTCTTTATTACTTCAGTCATTATTTATATCAATATGGACTCATGGATATTTATTTCATTCTTGGATCACATTCCAAAGCCTTTGTTCCTATATTATTTTTCATTTTTTCCTAGTGTTTTGACCCTCCATGCCTCTCATAGTTTGGGTCCTACGTCATACACATGCTCTCATTCTCTTCTGCTTTTCTGAGAACAACTTTGCTTTCTGGGCCACTAGGTACTCCAGGCTTATTTTGGATTACTCCTGTTTTATCTCTGAAATCAACCACTTCTCTAAGAAGTCTGATGCCTTTTATTGAAGAATAGTATTTGATATAGATACTTAGTGCTACAAATATCTTAGAACATCTTTGGCCATATCCCAAAGTTTGACATGTTGTGTTTCCAGTTTTGTCAGAAGATCTGAGGAATATTTTATTTCTTATTTGAACCAATGATTATTTAGGAGCGTATTTCTTCATTTCTAAATATTTGTGAAATTTTCTCAATTTTTAGTTTTATACTATTATGGTCAGAAAAGATACTTTATATCATATGAATCTTAAATGTGCTAAGGCTTTTTTTGGCCTAGCATTTGATCTACCCTAAAAAATGTTTCATGTATGCCTGTGTGTTTTCTGTTGCTATTGGGTAGAATGGTCTGTATGTCTCTGTTAGGTGAATTTGTTTTTAAGTGTAATTCAAGACCAGTGTTTCCTTATTGATATTCTGTCCAGATGATCTATCGTTGAAAGCAGGTTTTGAAATTCCCTATATTATTGTGTTGCAGTCTATATCTCCCTTCAGATATCTTAATGTTTGCTTCATATATTTATGTACCCCAGTGTTGAGTGCATATATACTTACGATTGTTATATTCTCTTGATTAATTGACCCCTCTATCACAATATAGTACCTATCTTTGTGTCTTTGTGCAGTTTTTGAGCAAAAGTCTTTTTTGTCTTATATACGTATTGCTACCTCTGTTCTCTTTTTGGTTTTCATTTTCATAAATATCTTTTTCCTTCCCTTTCATTTCTGTCTATGAATGTCCTTTAGGATGAAATGATTCTCTTATAGGCAGCAAAAAGATAGTTTTTGATTGTTACTCATGCAACCACTCTATAAAATTTTATTAGAGAATTTAATCCATTTATATTCAAAACACTTGCTGATAAAGACTGTGCCATTTGTTAATTGTTTTCTGGATCCTTTGCTCTATTCTTTCTCCCTTGCTTCCGTACTATGTGAATTCATGGTTTTCTATAGCTGTCTACGTTGTATCTTTTCGATTTATCTTTTATATATTTGTTATAAGCTTAGTTTTTGGGTTGCCTAGAGGTTTAAATAAAACTTAACAGGCAGGGGGATCCAAGATGGCAGGCCAGAGGGAGGCAGCATTCTGTGTTGCTCTGTGACTGGTCTCAACTAGTTGGATTCCTGCTTTGCTGACAGTGATAGAGGACCTCCTCCACAACTGATCTCATGCAGGAATCATGGCCGGCAGGCTGGGCAGGGCCTCAGGCATCAGCATTAGAAAAGGACTCCCCATTCCCGATTACTCACCCATGCAAGAATCGCGGATGCCTTAGTTGTCTCCATCTTAGGACTCGGCAGCTACTGCCATAATTTCCTACTCACAGTGGCCCGCCTGCACCAGGGGACATGGCAAGCTCTGAAGGAAGCTGACAGCTCTGCATGCCGCAGAGCTCATCTCTGAATGCATCGCACAATGCTATCACTGCCCCCCCCCCACTAGACACCCCATTGTTGAAAGCAGCTGCCTCCATTTTGGGTCACCTTCATCACCATCTTCAGTCAGGGCAACTACAAGTTTGGAACACCGGATAGCCAGGTACCCATAGTTTTCTTATTCTCCCCAATCCCCAGAAGCTGCTAACTCTGCAGAGTGACTGCTTAATACAAAACAGCCCTTCATGACAGATGTGCAGTTACCAGAGGGCAACAAAGACCCCCGGAGAGAAAAGTTCCTGATTCGGAAGTAGAAAGGGAGAGGGTGAAGGAGATACACTTTAGAGGCTCATTTAGAGGGCAGGAACTGTGAGGTCTACAGGCGAGATGAGACGATAAGACCCTGTGCCCGCATCACAGAAGCAGACCCCAAAGGAAATCCTTAAGGTGAAGTCTCCCAACAGGACTGGTGGGTGCCTTACCTCACTTCCAGGTGCCCTACAACCAAGACCAACCTTACACCCTGTTAAGTCCCACCATCCTGAGGGCAGAGATACCAACTAAGACTAGACAACCCCACCTATTGGATGAGAAGGGAAGTAGGAAAGATACTGACCTCCAACCAAAACAATCCTTGTTTCTTACTCCAATATTTTTTTTCTTTCATCTCCCTCTTTATTCTCCTGCCCTCACACTCCCAACATACGTGAAACCAAGGACTTTGTATGAATTAGGATATTAAGGACTGAGACGACTGAATAGTATATAACAGTTGTGTTGTACATTCTTTTTTTTTCTTTTTTGTTATTTTTCTCTTCGATTTTTACTATTTTAACATTTAAAAAATTTTTTTCTTAATATATATGTGTGTTTGTTTTAGGTACTCTGCTGTCTTCCCTCTTACTTGTCTACTCAAAATTACTACCTCTCTATTCTCCTGATACTAACCTCCTTCTTTATATTTCTGTTTCATACTTCCTAAAATATAATAACTCTATCTCCTCATCTCCTACTTCCCCAGCATATCTTCCTTCACCTCACCGCTGGTTCTTTGTTTGCCATCAGAAACTGTAAACCCTTGTACAAACCTACTGATTATATTGTAGATAATAATTAAATTCACCATTTCTGTATATTGTGACCAAACTGTAAATATCTTAATAACAACTATTTGTTTTTAGGTGGCATTTTGTTTACATTGGGATCTGTTAACATTGTTCTTCTCCTCAAAGGAGAGGTATTGGAACCCTACAGGGACACTAAAAGCCTATAGGGTAAAAATAGTAAGGCTTCAGATCCACAGAGCTAGATAGGAAGACACACAAGCAACATGACAAGACAAGGGAAGAAAATGCCCCAAGCAAATCAAGATACCACATTATTAGAATCCATGGCCAGCACAACAGATTAAATGACAAACAAGGAGTTCAGGATGTACAAAATTTAAAAAATGATATAATTGAGCAAATACAGGCAGCAAAAGATAATTTCAACAAAGATCACTTCAAAAAATCATTTCAACAAAGAGCTACATAAGCAAATACAGGAAGCAAAAGTTTACTTCAATAGGGAGATAGAAGTTCTAAAGAAAAACCAAATAGAAATTCTTGAAATGAAAGAAGCAATAAACCAAACTCAAAGTTCAATTGAAAGCATCACCAACAGATTAGACAGGCCTCAGACAATGAAGACAAAATATAATCTTGAAAAGAATATAGACAACACAGTGAGAATGGTAAAAAAAAATGAGCAGAGCATTAAAGAAATATTGGATAGGAAAAAAAGACCAAATTTAAGAGTTATTGGGATGGAGGAAGGCATAGAGTTCCAATCCAAAGGAATTAAAAATCTATCCAACAACATAATATCAGAAAATTTTCCAAACATGAAGAACAAAATGGAAAACCAAATTCAAGAGGGTACAGGACACCAAATATACAAAATCACAACATATCCATACCAAGACAAATTATAATGAAAATGTTTAACCTACAGAATAAGGAGATAATATTGAAATCCATGAGAGAAAGGAATCAGATTACATATAGGGGGAAACCAATTAGATTATGTGCAGATTTTTCAACCTAGACTCTGAAAGCTAGAAGATCCTGGAACAACATGTGTAAAGCTCTGAAAGAAAATAGATGCAAACCAAGAATCTTATATCTGGCAAAATTAAGCTTTAGATTTGATGATGAAATAAAACCTTCCATGATAAATAAATGTTAATAGAACTTACAGCTAGAAAACCTGCACTAAAGAACATCCTAAGAAAATATTCTATGAAGAGGAAATGAAAAACAACAATGAAAATCAGCAGAGGGAAGTATTACACTAAAGGAAAAGCTAATCAAAGGAGAAACCAAGTCAAGCTAAATTATAAAAATAAACAAAAATGGCTGGGAACACAAATCATTTGCCAATAATAACCCTGAATGTTAATGGCCTAAACTCACCAATCAAAAGACAGGCTAGCTTATTTGATTTGAAAAAAAACCCATCAATATGCTACCTTCAAGAGACTCATCTCATAAAAAAAGACATACACAGACTGAAGGTGAAAGGTTGTCCACTTACATGGACTGCGGAAGTAAGCAGGGGTTTCCATCCTCATATCAAATAAAGTAGAGTTTATACTAAAGTTAATCAAAAAGGACAAAGAATGACATTTCATACTGCTCAAGGGAAACATACACCAACAAGATGTAACAATTATAATTATAAATGCCCCAAACAATGGAGCATCTATTTTCATCAACCAAAATCTTCTCAAGTTCAAGAGTAAAATTGACCACAAGACAATAAATCTGGGCAACTTCAACATACTTCTTTCAACACTGGATAGATCTTCCAAACAAAAGCCAAAAAAAAAAAAAAAAGACACTATGGAACTCAATAATACAATAAATAACTTAGACTTCACTGATGTATATAGAATATTTCATCCTTCAATGATTGAATACACTTTCTTCTCAGACCATATATTATGCCACAAAGCAACTCTTAGCAAATACGAAAAAGTAGAGATCATAATGGAATGAAATCAGAAATCAATGATAAAATAAAAAATAAAAACTACTCTGACACCTGGAGACTAAATAATATGCTACTGAATGAACAATGGGATGCAAAATACATCAAGGAGGAGATTAAAAAATTCTTAGAGGTAAATGAGAACACAGATACAACATATCAAAATCTCTGGGATACTATGAAGACAGTACTAAGAGGAAAGTTCATTGCATGGAGTTCATTCCTTAAAAGAAGAAAAAATCAACAAATAAGTGACTTAACACTTCATCTCAAAGCCATAGAAAAAGAAGAACAAATCAAGACCAAAATCAGTAGAATACAGGAAATAATTAAAATCAGAGCTGAAATCAATAAAATTGAAGCAAAAGAAACAATTGAAAAAATTGACAAAACAAAAAGTTGTTTTTTCAAAAAATAAATAAAAATGACAAACTCTTAGACATGCTATTGATGAGAATTAGAGAGAAAATTCAAATTAAAAAACACACACAATGAAAAAGGAAATATCACAACAGACACTACAGAAATAAAGATAATTAGAAATTATGTTGAAAACTTGTACTCTAATAAAATAGAGAATGTAGAAGGCATCAAAAAATTTCTAGAGGCATTGGAGTTTCCCAAATTGAGTCAGGATGATATAAACAAATTAAACAGATCAATTTCAAGCAAGAAGAGTGAAGTTGCCTTCAGAAGCCTACCAACCAAGAGAAGCCCAGGACCACATGGATACAGAGCTGAGTTCTATAAGACTTATAAAGAAAACTAAAACCTATACTTTCCAATTTATTTCAGGAAATAGAAAAAGAGGGAGCACTTCCAAACTCATTCTATGAGGCCAATATCACCCTGATTCCAAAACCAGACAAAGACGTATCAAATAAAGAAGATTTCAGACCAATATCTCTAATGAACATGGATGCAAAAAATTCTCAATAAAATTCTGGCAAATTAAATATAAAAACATATCAAAAGGATTGTGCACCATGATGAAGGGGTGTTCATCCCAGGGATGCAAGGTTGGTTCAACATACAGAAGCCAATAAACATAATTCATCACATCAATAGTCTTAAAGATAAGAATTATATGATCATCTCAATTGATGCAGGAAAAGCATTTGACGAAATATAGTACCCATACATGTTCAAAACACTAGAAAAACTAGGGCTAACAGGAACATATCTCAACATCATAAAAGCTATCTATGACAAGCCTCAGGCCAACATTATTCTAAATGGATAAAAATTGAAAGCATTCCCTCTAAAAACTGGAACAAGACAGGGATGCCCTCTTTTACCACTTCTACTTATATAGTTCTTGAAACACTGGCCAGAGAAATTAGACAGATGAAAGAAATTAAAGGGATATAGATAGGAAAAAAAGAAGTCAGATTAGCACTATTTGCCAATGATATGATTCTATACCTAGAAGACCCCAAAAATTCTGCCAGAAAACTTCTAGAATTAGTAGATGAATTTAGCAAAGTAGCAGGATACAAAATCAACACCCACAAATCAAAGGTATTCCTAATGACAAATCCTCTGAAGGGGAAATGAGGAAAACCACCCCATTTACAATAGCCTAAAAAAAAATACCTGAGAATCAACCTAGTGAAATAGGTGAAAGATCTATACAACAAAAACTACAGAACCCTAAAGAAAGAAATCAAAGAAGACCTTAGAAGATGGAAAGATCTACCTTGCTCTTGGATAGGCAGAATTAATATTGTCAGTGACCATACTAACAAAAGCACTATACAGATTTAATTCAATTCCAATCAAAATCCCAATGATATTCCTCATAAAAATAAAAAAAAATCAGCCATGAAATTCACCTGGAAAAATTGTGACCCAGAATAGCTAAAGCAATCCTTAGCAAGCGGAGTAAAGCAGGTGCATCACTATACCAGACCTTAAACTATACTGCACAGCAATAGTAACAAAAGCAGCATGGTATTGGGACCAAAATAAACTGGTAGACCTCTATAGAATATAGGACACAGAGACTAACTCACATAATTACAGTAATCTTATATTAGACAAAGGCGCCAAAAATGTACATTGGAGAAAAGATAGCCTCTTCAACAAATGGTGCTTGGAAAACTGGACATGCATATGCAACAAAATGAAACTAAACCCCTATCTCTCACCATGCACAAAACTCAAAGTGGATCAAAGACCTAGGAATTAAACCAGAGACACTGTGCCTATTAGAAGAAAAAGGACCAAATCTTCTTCATTTTGGATTAGGCCTCAACTTCCTTAATCAAACTCGTATAGTACAAGAATCAAAATCAAGAATCAATAAATAGGATGGTTTCAAACTAAAAAGCTTCTTCTCAGCAAAAGAAACAATCAGTGAGGTGAATAGAGAACCTACAGTGTAGTAGTAAACTTTTACCACACGCACATAAGATCGAGCATTAATCTACAGAATATATAAAGAACTCAAAAAACTAAACGCCAAAAACTCAAACAAAACAAAACAAAAAACTAATAGCCCAATCAATAAATGGGCCAAGGACCTGAACAGATACCTCTCAGAAGACACTATACAATTAATCAACAAATATATGAAAAATGTTCAACATGTATAGCAGTTAGAGAAATGCAAATGAAAACTACTCTAAGATTTCATCTCACAACCAGTCAGAATGGCAGCTATGAAGAACACAAAGAACAATAAGTGTGGAGAGGATGTGGGGGGAAAAGGCACACTCATAACAATTGCAAATTGGTGCAGCCAATATGGGAAGCAGTATGGATTCCTTGGAAAGCTGGGAATGAAACCCCCATTTGACCCAGCTATCCCTCTCCTCGGTCTATAAACAAAGGACCTAAAAACAGCATACTACAGGGACTTGGCACATCAATGTTTATACCAGCACAATTCACAATAGCTAAACTGTGGAACCAATCTAGAGGCCTGTTGGTAGATGAATGGATAAAGAAAATGTGGTATATATAAACAATGAAATATTACTCAGCAATAAAAGAGAATAAAATCATGGCCTTTGCAGGTAAATAGATGGAGTTGGAAAATATAATGCTAAGTGAAGTTAACCAACCCCCCCCCCCCCGCCCCAAACAAACAAAACAAATGCTGAATGTTTACTGTGATATAAGGAGGCTGATTCATGGTGGGGTTGGGAGGGGGAGAATGGGAGGATTGATGAATTCTAGATAGGGCAAAAGGGTGGAAAGGGTAGGGATGGGGCATGGAGGTAAAAAAGATGGTGGAATGTGATGGACATCATTACCCTATATACATGTAGGAATACATGAAGGACGTGAATATACTTTATATACAACCAGAAAAAAATAAAAGCATTACAGTTAATTTTACATTGATGACAACTTAATTTTGGTCATATATAGAAACTACACCTTCACTGTCCATCCTCTGATTTTTTATGTTTTTGATGTCAGAACATCACCAGATAAGGTCCAAGGAGGTTCCAGAAGGGAGAAGGGAACCTCAACTCAGCTCTGGCAGTTTCTTGATGTATGCTGCAGGAAAGAGTTTTAGGGTGCACCACCAGTGGCAGAATTAGAGACTTAGGAAAACAAGAAAATTTATTCAGGAAAGCACACAATAGAGCAGGATATGCACTCCAAGGGAGAGAGAGCCAGGGCATTCTCAAGTGGGATGTATTTCAGTGGTGGTGATGGAAGGGTGATAGGGGTGGGAGTCGGGGTGGGGGGTGGTAGGGTGGAGGGTGGGGGAGGTGTCTTTCTTAAAGGAAGCCTTGTAAATGGTGAATATGAGAAGCATCAGAGGGTAGTGTCAGGCTAAGGTGCCTGATTCTTCTAATTGTGGAGCACAGAGTGGGCCACAGTGATGTGGATCTGCTCAGAATCTTCAGGTTGATCTTATCTAGTTTATATGAAATACTTGGATTGTACCCTATTCAGGGTCTCTAACCATCTCTCCCTTTAAGTTTTTTTTTTTAATCAGTCTGAACATATATCTTTAAACCAAAATATGTAGGCAATATTTAACAGGATTTATAGGACTAAGATTTATTATATCTTTTAAGAATTTAGACCTGGAGGAAAATAAGTTTCCGGGGTGAAGATGAGGGTGTTTCTGGAGCTTTTAGATTTAAGGTTATAGTCTTCTTTTCTTCCTTACTTGTCTCTTTCTATCTATCCTTATTTCTTCTATCCTAACTCAATACCTTGTATCTTTTTATAATTTCAATTCCTTAACAAATTATTGTACCTTTAGTTACTTTAGTTTTGCCTTGCAACCATTATACTAGACAAAGACTTGCCTTTTTCACACCATTACAGTATTGGAGTATTTTGGAACTGATGCTGTACTCTTATCAATGAGTTTTATCTTTTTATATCTTTTCATGTTACTAAATATTGTGCTCTTTTTTCAATGTCTCCCTTAAGCATTTCTTCTAAGATACGTCTAGTGGTGATAATCTTTCTAATCCTGATTGCTCAAAAGAGGATTTTTTTTTAATCACTCTTTCATTTATGCAAGGTATTCTTGGTTGACAGTGGATTTCTTTCAGGATTTGAATGATAATTCCATCCCTTCTGTCTTGCAAACCTTCTTCAGAGAAATCCACCAGTAGTTTAATGGGTGGGGGGGTCACATATATATTGATTTGCATTTGCTTTTCCTTTCTTGTTTTTATATGTTCTTTGGTTAAGTGTCTTTAGTGAAATGTGCTCTGGTTAGTCAGTTTTTCATTTCTTTGACCAAAGAGCCAATTAGAACAATTTACAGGATGAAAAGTTCATTTTGGCTCATAGTTCCAGAGGTTCAATCCAAGATTGGCTGAGTTCATTGCTCTAGGCACAAGACTAGGCAACACAGCATGGTGGAAAGGGTGGCAGAGGTGTGATGCTCTGTTCATGGTGGCCAGGAAGCAGAGAAAGAGAAAGAGGAAGGAACTACAGGGAAGATGAACCCTTTCAGGGCACATGCCCAGTGACCTACTTCCTCTATCCTTGTCCCATCTGCCTAGAGTTACCACCTGGTCAGTCCACTCAAACTAGGATGCAAGTAAGTGACAATTCTTACAACCCAGTCATTCACCTCCAAATGTCCCTGCATTAACACAGGAGCCTATGTTAATATGGGTGACACCTCACGTGTAGTATAATGACCTTTTACTATAATATTATCAATTCCTACAACCTTTCTTTTTTAAGTGCATAATACCTATACAGAACAGTGACTTTCATTGTGGTATATTTGTTCATACACATCATATAATTGGAATCTAAATTCCCAATACCTCCCTTTACCTCCACTAATCCCTCTCCAGACCCTCTCCCTTCTATCTGTACCACAAAGGAGACTTTGTCAGAACTCTAAACATTTTCTGTTAACTTGATGTGTTAAGTGTATGTCTATCTAGCATCTGTGTATAACTCTCCTCTCCTCTTAGTTTTCTGTGGTATTTGTGGTCAGGATTTTAACACATGGTAGTTATAATTCATTGTGTAACTAGATTTTGAAGTTTTACAAATGGTATTGTTTTTTTTTTTTTTTTATTTTTATTTATTTATTTTTTTTAATATTTTTTTTTATTGTTGGTTGTTCAAAACATTACATAGTTCTTGATATATCATATTTCACACTTTGATTCAAGTGGGTTATGAACTCCCATTTTTACTCCGTTTACAAATTGCAGAATCACATCAGTTACACTTCCATTGATTTATATATTGCCATACTAGGGTCTGTTGTATTCTGCTGCCTTTCCTATCCGTTACTACCCCCCTCCCCTCCCCTCCCCTCCCCTCTTCTCTCTCTACCCACTCTACTGCAGTTCATATCTCCCCCTTGTATTATTTTTCCCTTTCCCCTCGTTACCTCTTGTATGTAATTTTGTATAACCCTGAGGGTCTCCTTCCATTTCCATGCAATTTCCCTTCTCCCTCCCTTTCCCTCCCACCTCTCGTCCCTGTTTAATGTTAATCTTCTTCTCATGCTCTTCGTCCCTACTCTGTTCTTAGTTACTCTCCTTATATCAAAGAAGACATTTGGCATTTGTTTTTTAGGGATTGGCTGGCTTCACTCAGCATAATCTGCTCTAATGCCATCCATTTCCCTCCAAATTCTATGATTTTGTCACTTCTTAATGCAGAGTAATATTCCATTGTGTATAAATGCCACATTTTTTTTATCCATTCGTCTATTGAAGGGCATCTAGGTTGGTTCCACAGTCTTGCTATTGTGAACTGTGCTGCTATGAACATCGATGTAGCAGTGTCCCTGTAGCATGCTCTATTTAGGTCTTTAGGGAATAGACCGAGAAGGGGAATAGTTGGGTCAAATGGTGGTTCCATTCCCAACTTTCCAAGAAATCTCCATACTGCTTTCCAGATTGGCTGCACCAATTTGCAGTCCCACCAACAATGAACAAGTGTACCCTTTTCCCCACATCCTCGCCAGCACTTGTTGTTGTTTGACTTCCTAATGGCTGCCAATCTTACTGGAGTGAGATGGTATCTTAGGGTGGTTTTGATTTGCATTTCTCTGACTGCTAGGGATGGTGAGCATTTTTTCATGTACTTGTTGATTGATTGTATGTCCTCCTCTGAGAAGTGTCTGTTCATGTCTTTGGCCCATTTGTTGATTGGGTTATTTGTTATCTTGTTGTCTAATTTTTTGAGTTCTTTGTATACTCTGGATATTAGGGCTCTATCTGAAGTGTGAGGAGTAAAGATTTGTTCCCAGGATGTAGGCTCCCTATTTACCTCTCTTGTTGTTTCTTTTGCTGAGAAAAAACTTTTTAGTTTGAGTAAGTCCCATTTGTTGATTCTAGTTATTAACTGTTGTGCTATGGGTGTCCTATTGAGGAATTTGGAGCCCGACCCCACAGTATGTAGATCGTAGCCGACTTTTTCTTCTATCAGACGCCGTGTCTCTGATTTGATATCAAGCTCCTTGATCCATTTTGAGTTAACTTTAGTGCATGGCGAGAGAAAGGGATTCAGTTTCATTTTGTTGCATATGGATTTCCAGTTTTCCCAGCACCATTTGTTGAAGATGCTATCCTTCCTCCATTGCATGCTTTTAGCCCCTTTATCAAATATAAGATAGTTGTAGTTTTGTGGGTTGGTTTCTGTGTCCTCTATTCTGTACCATTGGTCCACCCGCCTGTTTTGGTACCAGTACCATGCTGTTTTTGTTACTATTGCTCTGTAGTATAGTTTGAAGTCTGGTATCGCTATACCGCCTGATTCACCCTTCCTGCTTAGCATTGTTTTTGCTATTCTGGGTCTTTTATTTTTCCATATGAATTTCATGATTACTTTCTCTATTTCTATAAGAAATGCCATTGGGATTTTGATTGGTATTGCATTAAACCTATAGAGAACTTTTGGTAATATTGTCATTTTGATGATGTTAGTTCTGCCTATCCATGAACAGGGTATATTTTTCCATCTTCTAAGATCCTCTTCTATTTCTCTCTTTAGGGTTCTGTAGTTTTCATTGTATAAGTCTTTCACCTCTTTTGTTAGGTTGATTCCTAAGTATTTTATTTTTTGGGGGGATATTGTGAATGGAGTGGTTGTCCTCATTTCCATTTCAGAGGATTTGTCGCTGATATACAGGAATGCCTTTGATTTATGTGTGTTGATTTTATATCCTGCCACTTTACTGAATTCATTTATTAGCTCTAATAGTTTCTTTGTAGACCCTTTTGGGTCTGCTAGGTATAGAATCATGTCATCTGCAAATAGTGATAATTTAAGTTCTTCTTTTCCTATTTTTATGCCTTTAATTTCTTTCGTCTGTCTAATTGCTCTGGCCAGTGATTCGATAACTATGTTGAACAGAAGTGGTGAGAGAGGGCATCCCTGTCTTGTTCCAGATTTTAGAGGGAATGCCTTCAATTTTTCTCCATTCAGAATGATGCTAGCCTGAGGTTTAGCATAGATTGCTTTTACAATGTTGAGGTAAGTTCCTGTTATCCCTAGTTTTTCTAGCGTTTTGAACATAAAGGGATGCTGTACTTTGTCGAATGCTTTTTCTGCATCTATCGAGATGATCATATGGTTCTTATTTTTAAGTCTATTGATGTGGTGAATAACATTAATTGATTTCCGTATATTGAACCAGCCTTGCATCCCAGGGATGAATCCTACTTGATCATGGTGCACAATTTTTTTGATATGTTTTTGAATCCGATTTGCCAAAATTTTATTGAGGATTTTTGCATCTAGGTTCATTAGAGATATTGGTCTGTAGTTTTCTTTCTTTGAAGTGTCTTTGTCTGGTTTAGGAATCAGGGTGATGTTGGCCTCGTAGAAAGAATTTGGAAGTTCTCCCTCTTTTTCTATTTCCTGAAATAGCTTGAAAAGTATTGGTGTTAGTTCCTCTTTAAAGGTTTTGTAAAACTCTGCTGTATACCCATCCGGTCCTGGGCTTTTCTTAGTTGGTAGTCTTTTGATGGTTTCTTCTATTTCCTCAATTGATATTGGTCTGTTTAGGTTGTCTATATCCTCCTGCCTTAATCTGGGCAGATCATATGACTTAAGAAATTTATCGATGCCTTCACTATCTTCTATTTTATTGGAGTATAAGGATTCAAAATAGTTTCTGATTATCTTCTGTATTTCTGAAGTGTCTGTTGTGATATTGCCTTTTTCATCCCGTATGCTAGTAATTTGATTTCTCTCTCTTCTTCTCTTCGTTAGCATGGCTAAGGGTCTGTCGATTTTATTTATTTTTTCAAAGAACCAACTTTTAGTTTTGTCAATCTTTTCAATTGTTTCTTTTGTTTCGATTTCATTAATTTCAGCTCTGATTTTAATAATTTCTTGCCTTCTACTTCTTTTGCTGTTGTTTTGCTCTTCTTTTTCTAGGATTTTGAGATGGAGTATGAGATCATTTATTTGTTGGTTTTTTCTTTTTTTAAGGAATGAACTCCAAGCAATGAATTTTCCTCTTAGAACTGCTTTTAATGTGTCCCATAGATTCCGATATGTTGTGTCTGTGCTTTCATTTATCTCTAAGAATTTTTTAATTTCCTCCTTGATGTCTTCTATAACCCATTGATCATTTAGTAACCAATTGTTCATTCTCCAAGTGATGCATGTTTTTTCCTTCCTTCTTTTATCGTTGATTTTCAGTTTCATTCCATTATGATCAGATAAGATGCATGGTATTATCTCCACTCCTTTATATTGTCTAAGAGTTGCCCTGTGACATAATATATGATCTATTTTTGAGAAGGATCCATGTGCTGCTGAGAAAAAAGTGTAACTGCTTGATGTTGGGTGGTATATTCTATATATATCAATTAAGTCTAGGTTATTAATTGTGTTATTGAGTTCTATAGTTTCCTTATTCAACTTTTGTTTGGAAGATCTGTCTAGTGGTGAGAGAGGTGTGTTGAAGTCTCCCATGATTATTGTATGGTGGTCTATTAGACTCTTAAACTTAAGAAGAGTTTGTTTGATGAACATAGCTGCACCATTGTTTGGGGCATATATATTTATGATAGTTATGTCTTGTTGGTGTATGGTTCCCTTGAGCAGTATGTAGTGTCCCTCTTTATCCCTTTTGATTAACTTTGGCTTGAAATCTATTTTATTTGATATGAGTATGGACACTCCTGCTTGTTTCCTAAGTCCATATGAGTGATATGATTTTTCCCAACCTTTCACCTTCAGTCTATGTATGTCTTTTCCTATCAAATGCGTCTCCTGTAGGCAGCATATTGTTGGGTCTTGTTTTGTGATCCATTCTACTAGTCTGTGTCTCTTGATTGGTGAGTTTAAGCCATTAACATTTAGGGTTATTATTGAGATATGGGTTGTTCTTCCAGCCATAATTGTTTATTTATGTTACTAAACATGGTTTGTTTTCCTTTTTTGATTATTTTCCCCCCCTTTACTGTCCTACCTCCCACTGTTGGTATTCATTGTTATTTTCCATTTCCTCTTCCTGTAATGTTTTGCCGAGGATGTTTTGAAGACATGGTTTTCTAGCTGCAAATTCTTTTAACTTTTGTTTATCGTGGAAGGTTTTAATTTCATCTTCCATCCTGAAGCTTAATTTCGCTGGATACATGATTCTTGGTTGGAACCCATTTTCTTTCAGTTTTTGAAATATGTGATTCCAGGATCTTCTAGCTTTCAGAGTCTGTGTTGAAAGATCAGCTGTTATCCTGATTGGTTTACCCCTAAATGTAATCTGCTTCCTTTCTCTTGTAGCTTTTAAAATTCTGTCCTTATTCTGTATGTTGGGCATCTTCATTATAATGTGTCTAGGTGTGGATCTCTTATGATTTTGCACATTCGGCGTCCTGTATGCTTCTAGGATTTGGGATTCTGTCTCATTCTTCAAGTCTGGGAAGTTTTCTCGTATTATTTCATTGAATAGGTGGTTCATTCCTTTGGTTTGGACCTCTATACCTTCCTGTATCCCAATGACTCTTAAGTTTGGTCTCTTTATATTATCCCATATTTCTTGGATGTTCTGCTCATGGTTTCTTAACAGTTTTGCTGAGCTATCTATGTTCTTTTCAAGTTGAAATACTTTGTCTTCATTGTCTGATGTTCTATCTTCTAAGTGTTCTACTCTGCTGGTAGTATTCTCAATTGAGTTTTTAAGTTGGTTTATTGCTTCCTGCATTTCTAGGATTTCTGTTTGTTTGTTTTTTATTACCTCTATCTCCCTGTATAGTTGATCTTTTGCTTCTTGGATTTGTTTATGTAATACATTGTCGAAGTGGTCGAAATGATCTTTCATTGTCTGATTTTGCTGTCTAATGTCTTCCTTGAGACTCCAGATCATTTGCAGCATGTATATCCTGAATTCTTTATCTGACATTCCATCTGCTGCAGCTATAACCTCTTCTAAAGTTGAGTTGACCTGCATTGCTTGTGGTCCTTTCTTTCCTTGTCTTTTCATATTGCTCGTGTTTCTTTCTGCTTAGTGAAACTATTGTGTTTTTGAAATTTTTCCCCCTATATATTTATATTGCTCTTGTATAGTTGAAAAGTCTCCCTTGCAGGGGCGGGCGGCAGCTCTGCTCCTCCTCCAATTGGGGTGATTTGTCTACCACGCTGGTGGGCCGCTGGGACTGTTCTGCCGGTCGGTCGCAGGTCTGCCTACCTTGGAGGCGCGGGCAGCGGCTCTGCTCTGCCCTTCCTCCTATTGGTGTGACGTGTCTACCACGTCACCACGTCCGTGAACCCCTGGGCCTGTTCCACCAGTTAGTCGCGGATCTGACTACCTTGCAGGCGTGGGCGGCGGCTCTGCTCTGCCCCTTCTCCAATTGGGTTGTCGTGACTACCACCCCGGCAGGTCGCTGTGCCTGTTCTGGGCGCGGGCTGCGGCTCTGCTCTGCCCCTACTCCAAATGGAGTGATGTGACTGCCACGCTGGCGGGCCGCTGGGCCTGATCCAGGCTCAGGGAGCGGCTCTGCTCTGCCCCTCCCCCAAGTGGTGTGACGTGTCTACCACGCCGGCAGGCTGCTGGGGCTGTTCTGCCAGACTGTCACAGGCCTGCCTACCTTGCGGACGCGGGTGGAGGATCTGCTTTCCCCCTACTCCAATTGGGGATTCTTGACAACCACGCCAGCGGGTCGCTGGGCCTATTCCGGGCTCTGGCAGCGGCTCTGTTCGGCCCCTGCTCGAGCCGGAGCGATGCGACACCACGCCGGCAGGTCTCTGGACCTGCTCCGGGCGCAGGCGGCGGCTCTGTTCGGCCCCCGCTCTAGCCGGAGCGACGCGACACCACGCCGGCGGGTCGCTGGGCCTCTTCCGGGCTCTGGCGGCGGCTCTGTTCGGCCCCCGCTCTAGCCGGAGCGACGAGACACCACGCCGGCGGGTCGCTGGACCTGTTCCGGGCACAGGCGGCCGCTCTGATCGGCCCCCGCTCCAGCCGGAGCGACGTGACACCACGCCGGCGGGTCGCTGGGTCTGCTCCGGGCCCCGGCGGCGGCTCTGTTTGGCCCCTGCTCTAGCCAGAGTGACGCGACACCACGCCGGCGGGTCGCTGTGCCTGTTCCGGGCTCTCTCGGCGGCTCTGTTCGGCCCCTGCTCTAGCCGGAGCGACGCGACACCACGCCGGCGGGTCGCTGTGCCTGTTCCGGGCTCTGGCGGCGGCTCTGTTCGGCCCCTGCTCTAGCCGGAGTGACGCGACACCACGCCGGCGGGTCGCTGTGCCTGTTCCGGGCTCTGGCGGCGGCTCTGTTCGGCCCCTGCTCTAGCCGGGGCGACGCGACACCACGCCGGCAGGTCGCTAGGCCTGTTCCGGGCTCTGGCGGCGGCTCTGCTCCGCCCCTCTGGCCTTCACAGTATTCAGCAGGACCCGGACCGAGAGACAGTTTCCGCGGGTTCTTTATCCCTGGGCCAGAGCAGTTCCGGGAGCCAGAATTCGGCCTCTCCGGACTTGGTGCATGCTCCGACAGGAGCAGGCTCCAAGAAGCAGTTTCCGCGGGTTCTATAGCCCTGGGCCAGAGCAGCTCCGGTAGCCGGAGCTCCGCCGCTCCGGGCTCGGTGCGTGTTCTGATAGGAGCAGGCTCCAAGAAGCAGTTTCCGCGTGTTATTTAGCACTAAGTCTGAGCAATTTGTCTGCGAGACGCAGACAATTGTCAGCCTGAAATTACCTGTTCTATAGCTGAAAGAGCTGCAATCAGTCAAAAACAAGGATGGTGACGTCAGCTCTCCAAGATGGTGGCCGCTGGCTTCCTCCGTGGTCTGACCGGTGTGGAGAACCGAACTGGACCGTTTCCTTCCCCGTCTCCAACCCAGAATTCAGCTCCGAGCTCAGCAAATGCCTAGCTGGCAGGAGCCCGCAGAATCAGCATCGCTGTATCTCTGCGCCACCAGCCCGTCGTTTCCCAGTGCGCTCCGCAGACTCCAGCCGCAGGGCGATCTGCCGAACAATAAGCGCCTGGTATTGTTAATAGACAACGCAAAATCTTTAATAAATGAAGTTTTGCATAACTAAACAAAAGGAATCTAGACACTAAGGAATAAGTATTAGTGTGAAATGAGAAATTTAAATAATTGCTGCAGAATTACAGAATCCATAGCCCACAATATGTGATCTGATTATACATTGCCAACTTGTTTTTAAAATAATTTTATGTATGTTTTCCAACACTGATGACATGTTTCCAATTTTTGCTATTTTTAGTTTTTTGTTGTTCAGATTTCTTCAAAACTACCTGTATGCTATTTTATCTTGTATATATACCAGGTGTTGTGTATTTCACTTAGCTAACAAGTTTATTTTTGCAAAATACATTTCACATTAATTTTAAAAATACAACTTTGAATTGTACGCACATAAAATTTCTTTCTAGAAATGTACCTAAACTATAGTGTAAGTATAAGAATTTTGGATGTTTAGTGTAATTATATTCTCTATATCACACTTGAAAATAATAAAATATTGGATGCAAAAGAAATCTATGTTATGAGGTGAAGTTAATGGGGGATAGGCTTTTATTTTCCCAAGAGAAGGAAGAGAAGTTTTTTTTTTTTCTATTTTTACTTAATATTTCCTAATAAGGGGCCTGTCTGATTCATATCTGACTTTTAAAAAAATTATTAGTGTATAATAGTTAACAGTGGGGTTCATCTTGACATTTATTAATGTGTTTAACATTATTTGCTTCATTTCATCCCTTAGTACTGCCTCTTTCCCTCCTGTTGGTCCTTTCCCTCTACTCTCCTGGTCTTTTTTCTATTTTTTTTAATTTTCTTTTTAAATTGGTACAATATAGTTATTCATAAAAGGGGGAATTCATTGTTATATATTCTGGTTTGAACATAGGATAGTTTGGTCAATTTCATTTTTCAGGACTTTCTCTCTCCTACCTCTCCTTTCTCTCCCTCAATTCCCTTTCTCTACTCAATTGTTCTCCTTTTCATTTTCATGGAAACTTTCCTTTTAATTCCTTATTTCTCTCTCTCTCTCTCTCTTTTTTTTTTGGTTTAACTTTTTTTTCCCCTGTATTTTTATTGGTGCATTATAGTTGTACATAATGGTGGATTTATTGTTACCTCTTAGTCCATGAACAAAATACAACCACAGAATTTGACTTTATATTATTTCCTACTATTTTTCCTCTGTCCTCCTCCTTCTTTCCCTGGTCCCTTTCCTCTTCTCTACCTATTTTTTTATTTTAGCTTCCATATATGAGAGAAAACATTTAATCTTGACTCTGTGTCTGGTTATTTAAATTAGCATTATGTTCTTCAGTTTCATCCATTTACCAGCAAATGACATAATTTAATTATTCTTTATAGCTAAGTAGAACTCCACTGTGCATATATCTCACATTTCATTTTCTTTACCCATTAGTCTACTGACAAGTACCCACACTGGTTTCAGAGCTTGATTATTGTAGATTCCTGATCAACGACAGCAAGATTGGAGGCATCTGATCTCAAATTATTCTTCAAAGTTATAGTAACAAAATCAGTATGATATTGAAGTAAACACATACATGGATAACAATGGGATAGATTAGAAGACACAGAAACAAAATAACACAAATACAGTCATATTATCTGTTCCTTAACAAAGGTTCCAAAAGCATATGTTGGAGAAAAGATAATCTATTTAACAAATAATACCAAGAAATCTAGATGTCCATATGTAGAAGAATGAAACTACATTTCTATCTTTCATCTTACATAAAAATCAACTGAAAATGAATCAAAGACCTAGTAATTAAACTGGAAACACTGCAACTGCTAGAAGAAAGTGTAGGGGCCATATTCTAACACATTGGCACATGCACTGTCTTCCTTAATAAGACTCCTAAAGCTCAAGATGTAAAGCCAGAAATCAACACATGGGATGGAATTAAATTAAAAAGCTTCTGCACAGCAAAGGAAATGTTTAAGAGCATGAAGAGTCTACAGAGTGGAAGAAAATATTTGTCAGCTACTCTTCCAACAAGAGATTAATTACCAGAACGTATGAAGAACTCAAAAAAAAAAAAAAAAAACCCTTAACACCAAAAATACTAATAACCCACTCAAAAAATGAACAAAAGAGCTCAACATGGTGACGCATGCCTGTAATCCCAGCAACTCCAGAAGCTGAAGCAGAAGGATTCCAAGTTTAATCCTTGCAGTCTTGCTGCCAGCCTCAACAATTTAGCAAGGCCCTAAGTAACTTAGCAAGATTATGTATGTCTCAACATGAAAAAAATTAAAAGGCCTGTGGATGTAGCTTCGTGGTAAAGCATTCCTCAGTTCTATCCCTGGTACCAATAAACAAATAAACAAAAGTACTAAATAGACACTTCTCAAAATAAGAAATGCAAAAGGCCAACAAATATATGAAAATAATCAACATCCTTAGCAAGTAGGGAAATGTAAATCAAAACTACATTGAGTCATCTCATCCGAGTTAGAATGGCAATCATTAAAAAACAAATTATAATTTCTGGCCAGGATGTATGGGAAAAGATACACTTACACATTTTTGGTGGGACTTAGTAATTAGTAACACTTTGGAAAACATATGGAGATTCCTTAAAAGTTTAGGAATGTAACCACCTATTGCCTAGCTATCCTATTCCTTGACATTTATCCCAAAGAACTAAAATCAGCATACTAAAATTATACATACATACCAAAGTTTTCTGGGCAAAATCTTATTTATTTTTCTATTAGGCCATAATGGACTGGGAATAAGATTGAGCTTTGATAGTAGTGATCATTTATTATGATATTAAATTTAGAATATTTTTCTGTTTTCTCACATGACAAACAAAAAAACACTAGTGAGCAAATAAGCAACTAAATACAGAAATATAGAAACTAAATAAAGAAAAATTGAAGGAAATACAATAATCTAGAGCCAGAGGAGAGTTAGAAGTTGGTTTGCTTTATAACTTGCTTCCTTATAGTAGTATAAACATGAGAGGTTCACAAAAGTTTTGAAAGGTGAATTTACATTTATCTAAATTATGTATACATAGGTTTTCACAATGACATATATAATAATATATCTGAAATTTTATGATCAGAGAAAATGGGCAAAACAATGCTTCTTGAGTAAAGACCTATATTACTCTTCAAGACTATATAACTAAACAACATTTTTCTTGTGTATGCAAATAAAGATATTGACTACAGAAAGCCAAAATAGGAAGTATAAACTCAAAAAATTGTGCCACAACACTCGTTAGCATAATAATACTATTAACACTCATACATAATTTAAATCCTATCAATTTCTAGTTTTGTGGCAAAATTTCTTCCCAGCTTTAAAAGTTAGTGAAGACTACAGGACCAGGAATTTCCAAAATTATTTCTTAGGACAGACAACCATTAAATCAATACTACCTAAAACTATTTTTCTTATAAGCCAAATTATATTTTTATATGCAAAAATTGTGTGACCACTTTTTAACACTTGGACATCTTCCACAAGTTATTTTGAGGTGATAAAAGGTTTTTTTAAATGCTGTCAAATGAAATATGCATTTCCAACTGCTACTGGGATGACCGAATATATTCTTCTATGCTTGTATATAAAATGTGTCTTATAATCATGTAAAATTGTTAATTTTCTCAAACCAAACTTTAGTGATTTTGGGGTAATTTTTTACTTTACTTGGGCTAAAACAAATAAACAAACAAAAAAATCCAACTGTTATTGCTTTAGTATAAATAGTACCAACCATCTAGGTTACTTTTGCTCCATATTACCCATTAAAAGTAGTCACACACAAGCTCTCTTGATGGTATAATTCATGCTTAAAATACATCTGAAGATCATAAAAAATTTGTTGATTTATCAGTTGAAACTCAATATAGGTAAGGTATAGTCCTCAGATAATATAAAGGAACAAAGTATATAAAAGTTAAATAAATAGCAGCAAGATCTAGAATGAGTGTATATAGAAAAAATTTCTTACATAACTTACTGGCCATGGGAGCTACTTCCTTTGAGACTACAACTGGAATTTTTAATTTTAAAAACACTTACTTGTACTTATGATACCAGCTGTAGCAAGTCATGGCTGTAAATTCCTCTCAATACTAACAAACTGACTGAACAAAGAAGTGTGATGATGTCTACACAACAGTTCTTGCTAGCTGAAACCAGATAAAACTGCCAGGAAGGTGGCTTTTATGGGTCAAATTTTGACTCTCAGAAAAAAATATGTTAAAGTCTTTAACCCTAGTACTCAGGATACTACCTTAATTAGAAATAGGGTCTTTGTAGATATAGTTATGATTAGATCATAAGGATGATCACTAACCAAAGTGACTGGTGTATTAACCAAAGGAACATTTCGACAGAAACAAATATGCATAGGAGAAAGATATCATGATGATACAGGGAGAACACTGTGTTAAGGTGGAGGCAGAGTTGGAATTATAGCGTCATAAACCACAAGACACTAAGCATTGTTAGTCCCCACAGGGGTTAAAAGAAGCAAAGAAAATTCTCCCCTCCAGACTTTAGAAGAAGCATGGTTCTGCCAACACTTGAGTTTGGACTGGAAGACACCCAGAGAATCTCAAATTTACTGTGAGACAATACATTTTTGTAGCTTTAAGAGATCAAGTTTTGGGTATGAGTTAATTTTCCTGGGAACTAATAAAATGGCCTATATCTGTCTTATGCTTTCATATATTGAAAGATTGCATTTGATGGATGGAATCTGGTTTATATCCAGAGTTGTAGCTGCAATCATGTCTCTGAAACAGGATTTTGGATTTCCTACCTGTACAGTATATTAAGACATTGTAGAAGGAGCCTGGAAAGGAAACTGGGTGATCTAATTCATAAGGTTCATCCTGACATTTTTTTCCCAATAGGATTAGCAAATGAAAATGTGGAGGAGCAAAATGTTTTATGTTACTAATTTCATCACACATTTTTTTTTCTTGATACATAGGTTTTGTGTGTTTGGACACACAGAATATCATTGAATCATTGACAGAATTGTTATGGGAGTCAGAATCAAAATGTGAGGAAAATATATTTTAGTGATACTTTCCTAACATCCTGTTTTGAAGATTTAAGTATTGAAGAAGACATATTCTTAGCCTGAGTAAGTCACTCTTAGGTGACTTATCAATTCATTGGTCTAGGATGTGTGTCTTAGCTGGATATGTGACAAATGGAAATCTTTTAATATACAAAAACAAGAAAGAAATTTAGGCTACTTTAATTTCTGTAATATGGAATTTAGAAAATCCATTTATTCATTTGCCACTTAAGGAAAAAGATATTTAAAGAAGAAAGTCTGTCTAGATATGCAAAAAAGCAAATTGAGAATAACAGGCTAGAGAGGGCATTTATCAAATAATTATTTTATGAGCAGCACTGTACAGCTTTGGAAAGGCTCAAGATAGTAGGAGGTTATATATAAATATTAATTTTCACATATTTATATTTATAAAGAATTGAATGAAGAATAAATAGATAATAGAATGACTATCATGAAATGCAAAAACCGGGGAATCTGAGATGATAGGAATTTATCTGAACTGATGTGTGTATGGGGTGGAATGGTGAGACTTTGTCCTGGAAAATGAGACAATAAGGAATGACTATGATAGAACACAATAAGAGAATAAACACTGGAGTTCTTATATTTATTCTACCTTCAGAAGAACAATAACTCTCTCAAGTCTAGGATGATAGGGTCATTCCTAAAAAGAATCTTCTCCAGAAGCAAAGTATATCTTTTCTCATAAGAAAACATAAGGTGTTTTATTAATAAATAAAAGAAAATGCTCCAAGCTAATTCATGCTTATAAAATTGTCTTGAATCTTAGATTTAAATATAATATTATAAATGGCAATATCATTATGCTACATTTTATTAGATTTATTATCTACCCCCAAACCCTTCTGAAAGTAAGTTTATATTTTGTTACTATAATGAAATATTTGAGGAAGACTATTACAGTTTGGATCTTAAATATCCTGAGAGATCCTTATGCTAAAGGATTGGTAGTAACTTGTAACCCAATTGGCAGCCAATAAAACTTTTAAGAGTTAAGGATAGTGGAAAGAAGTGAGGTCATTGGAGGTATGCCATTGAGGGGATATGGAGGCTCCTGGCCCCCTTCTCTCTCTTATTTTGCTTTCCAGCTGCCATGATTTTTTTTCTAATCTCCATTAGGGCAAGGAAATGGCAGGAGATAGTAACTGAAGTCCCCAAAGAATACACGAAGAAAATAACAAATGATAAAATTCAAACTAATAAATTCTGTAAATGCATGCTGCTTTCCTTTCTTCTCTAAGTCTTTTAAAAGAGATACAATTATATAAAGTAACAATTTTAACAACAGATAGTTGATATTATATTATATATAGTGGTGATATGTATAACATCAGTAGGACAAACAAAGAGGGAGGAAATGAAACTACATAGGAGTAATTTGTTTTCTGAATTTCACTAAAGGAATTTAGTATAAGTTTAGTTGCTCTTTTTTTGTTTTTGTTTTTTTTCAGTACTAGTGATCAAAGCCCCAGGCCTCCCACATACTAGGCAAATGTTCTACCAGTGAGCTACATGCCCAGCCCTAAAGTACACTTTAGGAATTTAAGGCAACCACTAAAACTTCTTTAAAAATATAATAAAATATTATTCATGAAGTTAAAATATCACTTCAGAAAATATCCACTTAGGGCAAATAAGACAGAAAAGGATGAATGGAGGGGTACAATATAAATGAGACATATTAAAAGCATAAAGGAGCATGAGGAGGTTGTCAATTCTGTTTCAAAGCACCTCTGAGCCTGTTGAATAGACAGCATGAGCAAAGCTCACCCTCCTGAGCTGAAAAAATTTATGGACAAGAAGTTATCATTGAAATTAAATGTTGGCAGACATGTCCAAGGAATATAGCAGGGATTTGACCCCTTTATGAATCTTTTGATAGATGAATATGTAGAGATGGCAACTAGGAGGCAACAGAATCATACTAGGAGGGTGTGCCATTGAGGGGATATGAAGGCTCCTGGCCCCTTTTGCTCTCTTGTTTTACTTTCCAGCTGCCATGATTTGTTTCCATGATGAATAGTATCAGCATGTTAGGAGCCTTGGAACGAGTATAAATAATGGCTGTTCAGCCGAGAAATCCATGTTGCCTCTCCAAAGGACTTTTTAAACTATGACTTAAAAATCGGGACATGTACATTTTCATATTAAACATTTTGTTAAATAAACTTTTTAATAGAAAAAAAGAGCAAAATTGAAAATGTCTGATGTAAATGCAACTATATAAAAACAATAACAAATATGTTAGACTGAGCCATCAAAAGGCAGAGAGTATCAGATAAAAACAAGCAAGAGCCAACTGTATGCTGTCAACAGCAGAGACATTTTAGATTTGAAGACGCAAATAATATGAAAGTGAAAGTATGTAAAAATAAACAATGCTAACAGTAGTCATATGTAAGTGACTGTAGTGTATCTCATATAGCATACTTTAACAACAACAACAAAAAGTTACCAGAGAAACAGGTGGACATTTGAGAATAATAAGAGGCTCAGTCCATCAAAAAGATCTGGTAAATGTAAATATATATGCACCTCACACCAGAGACCAAAAATAATATGAAGCAAAAACTGACAGAACTGAAGCAAGAAACAGGCAATTCAGTAATTAAAATGGAATATTTAAATAACTTACTTTCAATGATGGATTGGACAACTGGTACAAGATTAACAAGAAAATAAAATTCCAGCCTTTATCTAGATTGACCAAGTGAAATAGAAAATTTTAATTAATAAAATCAGATATTAAATAAAGAAAATCATTGCCAACTTATAGAAATGGAAATATTTTTGAGGAAATACTATTACAACCAATTATATGCTACTTAGGTGAGATGAATAAATTCCCATAAAGACTCAGTAATAACACTGGCTCAAAAACAAATATCATATTTTGCTACATAATCATCATCATTGCATTAAATGCATATTTACAAGTATTCCATAGCCCTAATATTGCACCAAAGACAGTTTAGTAATAAATATTTTTAAGGCAATACCAGCAAAATTTTGTAAAATCAGGTTCACATAATGGCCGTCCCCACTTTTGCAAAAAATGTTGACATAAAACCTGCAAAACTTGTTCAGTAAAATATGATATATAATATAAATAGACTTATAAAAATGAAAGATAATTATTATTTAAATAAGTTTCCTTCAATAAAAACACAGACCCAGGTATCATTTCAAATCATTTTAGGAGGCCAGTATTACCTAGATACTAAAAAACAAATAAAGTCAACACAACAAAAGAGTTTTACAATGGAATATATCTTATGAAAAAAGATACAAAATTTTAAAAGAAAAAAATCCTTTTTGTATAAAAATAGATTAAACACCATGGCCAAGGGAGATTTATTTCGGGAATAAAAAGTATATTTAACATCCCCAAATCAACCAACTAGTATACCACATTAATCAAATAAAACATAAAAAGATCATATTGGGGTAGGCTGGGGCTATAGCTCAATGGTAGAGTATTTGCCTAGCATGTATGAGGCACTGGGTTTGAACCTCAGCACCATATAAAAATAAATAAAGATATTGCATCCATTTACACCCCCCGAAAAAAAATGGGTAGAAGTGTCAATCACGTGTCACAACAACTTTTTTTTGAAAAAGATCATATTAATAAACACAAACAAAAAAAGCATTTGAAAAAAATCTAACACTCTTTCATGTTGAAAACACTCAACAAAATAGAATATAGGGAAACTTCCTCAACCTGATATGGGAAAACTGCAAAAGCTCCATAGATAACATCATATTTGTTTAATGGCTAAAAACTGAATGCTTCCCCCTAAGATAAGGCATAAAACAAGGATGTCCAATATTAATATTTCTCTTAACTATTGGACTGAGGATATAGCTCCATAGTACAGTGCTTGTTTAGCATCCACAAGGCCCTGGGTTTGAGCACCATTAAAAAGAAGGAAAAAAGGAAGAAGAAAAGAAAAAGAAAGAAAGAAAAAAAAATTTACTAGTTATTGCAACTGGTTTTATCCAGAAAGAAATAAAAGACATCTAGAATGGAAAAGAAAAAGAAATAAACAATCTCTGCTTATAGGTAACATAATTTTAGATATATAAAATCTTAAAAAATAGAGTAAAAATATCAGAACCAATAAAAAAAATTCAACAATAAGTTGAAATATATATCACGTAAATATATTAAAATATTATATATATATATATATATATATATATATATATATATATATGTTAATCTGTACCTCAAAGAAGAGAGCTACCACACCTATGGGCTAGCCTAGAGCTCTTGTTACTCTGCCCATGTTGAGCTGAGGGTCCTGGCTCTGTAGCCACTCCATGATAACCACAGCTGCCAGAAGCTAGTCCATTCATTGGCTTCCAGAACTGCTGCAGCTCCTTATGTGCTCACACTCCAGATGCACCTCATGCATCTGCACCTATAAAATATATATAAAGATTATATATATATAATCTTTATGTCTGTATTAGTAATGAACCACCTGAAAATAAAATAATTTCACTTAAAATAGAATCAAAATAATGTACTATATAGGAGTAATTTAATAAGTGAAATAATTCTTATACACTGAAAAATACTGATTTTGTTGAATGAAATGAAAGAGGGCTAGATAAATGGAGATATATCTATTTTCCATGACTTGAACAATTTAATATTTTTAAAATTGTAATACTCTTTAAATTGATCTGCAGAGTCAATGTAATCTCTATGAAAGTCCTTGCTGGCTCTTCCCCCCACCAGAAATTGCTAAACTTATCCTAAAATACAAGGGAAACAGAATAGTTAAACAATTTTGAAAAAGAACTAACTTGGGTAACATCCCAATTTTAAGATCCACTGCAAAGCTACAGTATTCAAGGCAGTGTAATATTTACATATGATAAATGGGGAAAAAAACCCTGGAGTCCAAAAATAAGCCCTTATACTTATAGCTATTTGTTTTTTTACTAAGTTGAAAAGACAACAAAATGGAAGACGAAGAGTTCTTTTAACTATGGTAGTGTGACAATCAGATATCCAGATGCAAAAGCATGAAATTGGATCCCTCTCACATGCTACACTTACAAGTTAAGTCAAAGGAAACCATATATCTAAATATAAGAACTAAAACTGTAAAAATAACTTAGAAATTGACCAACATGACATTTGATTAGGCCTTTGATTTTTAGATATGGTTGCAAATATGCTAGCAACAAAAGAAAAAAATTTCTAAATTAGGCCATGCCAATGTCAAAAACATTTATAATGCAAAAGACACCTTAAGAAAAGGAAAAGGACATTTATGTAATGGGAGAAAACATTTGCGAACCATTATTTGATAAAGGTGGTATATATATATATATATATATATATATATATATATATAGAGAGAGAGAGAGAGAGAGAGAGAGAGAGAGAGAGAGAGAGACTATGTGAAGAACTATTAGAACAGAATAATTAAAATGATGACTCCATTAAAAAATTAGCAGAAAGGAGTGATATCATCAAAATGGTGAGATAGGAGATACTACCTTTCATCTCCCCACAAAAAAATAGAAAAAATACAGATAGCTTTCCATAAAGAAAAATAGCCTTGGGAAGACTCAAGTACCCATTTAAGAATCTGCAACAAAGTGGTGAAGGGAAACAAAAAGGAAAAGTAACCACAGAGAAAGGAGTTCTAGGGAGGTCAGCATAGCTGAGACATCTGGAGATGGCTGTAGCTGGGATTATGAAAGTCTGCCCTGTGCTAGGTACTACGAGGGTCCCCAGTGGCCTGCTCTGAAGAGTATACTGGTGTCTTTGATACTGAGGAAGATGGAACTGCATGACCGCTCCCTTCTAGAAGCAGCTGCTGTTGTGTTGATCTACCACCACTGACAATCACATGCATCTCCCTGACCTCTTCACACATGCCTACACTCTAATTTTGCAGCACACTGTGTTAATTTGCACCTCAAATAAGAGAGCTACTACAGCTATGTGCTAGCCTAGAGCTCTCCTTACTCTGCCCATGTTTGAGCTGAGGGTCCTAGCACTGTAGCCACTCCATGACAACAACAGCTACTAGAAGCTAGTCCATTCATTGGCTTCCAGAGCTGCTGCAACTCCTTATGTGCTCACACTCCAGATGCACCTCATGCATCTGCACCTCAGACTCAGACTGCTGTATGGGTTAGTGTTCAACACAGAATCTATAGCTACTATCACTTTATGCATGCCTGCACTCTGGAGCCTGACTCCCTGGCTGCAACATAAACACCCACACATAATATACCATTTCTAACATGGCAGAAGGGATGTCACTGCTGCTCTGGACCCTGGAGACTTGCCCCTCTCTGTATGTTCATGCTTCCTGATTGTGGTCCTTTTGTTACTCCATGGGCATTGCACATCAGACACTGATGCCATTGCCACTGAAAGAGTGCCCTTAGTCTGGGCTTGGACCCCAGAGGTATCCCATTGGCCAAAACTTCTTGATGGGAAAAAAAAACAGTAGCCTTTACTATTAAAGACTCCAACAGCTGTCACCACTACTGGAGACATCTATAGCCTTGGCCACTAAAAATTCCTTCAATCTTTGCCAGCACAGATCTTACTGAAAGTGCTTCATGGCGACCATTGTGCTGTGCCCTCACTGGATTCAGAACCACTGCAAACCATATTGCTAGTGATCTTACATTCACTCATAGGGAAACATGTTTAGTCTTCAAAATCAATCTACAAAGTCTAGGAGAGGAGACAGCTTCATCAAATATATAGATGTCAACCAAAGGCACAAGACACAGGAACAACAAAGGCAACATCACTAAGAGAACACAGTACTTTTCCAGTTACTTACCCCTCTAAATAGAGACCCGCAAACTACTAGACAAAAAATTTTAAAAAACCCAATGATCTTAAGGGTGCTCATTGAACTTCTAACAACAACTGAAACAGAACAAAATTAGGAAAACCACATATGAACAAAACAAGAAGTTTAGGAGGTATTGAAATAAAATAATGACAACAACAACATAAATTCTGGAGCTGAAGAACACAAAGAACAAAGTGAAATATGCATAGGGAATGTGAACCACAGACCTGACCAACAGGAAATAAAGAAGCTTTGAACTCACAGAAGAAATTCTATGAGATAGCCTTGAAAGAACTAATATTAGCAATTTTGGAATTTAAGGGAGCAAGATAAAGAAAGAGAACCCTTATATAAAAAAATAATAGCTTAAGACTTCCCAAATCTGAGGAAAAACATAAATATTTAAGTAGGAGAAGCTCAAAGGTGTCCAGTTTCACTCTCCAAACGACCACATCAAAGTATATTATAATAAAACATGAAACTAAGGAAAATGAGAGATTATTGATAATAGATTTTAAAAAAAAGATCCTCATGTGAAAAAGAATCTCAAAAAATCTATCAGGGAATTTCTTAGCAGAAACAACACAAGCCAGAATGGAGTATGACAATGTATTCAAAGGGATGTCAGAGAAAAATTGCTAAGTTAGCAAAGCTGTATATGTATGTGTGTGTGTGTGTGTGTGTGTGTGTGTATAAACATCTATACATTTAATTGTATATATATGCATATCTATATATGATTATTAAAAAGGGATATATTAGAGTGACTTACAGGATCAGAATTCACATAGTCCTATAATGGCCATCTGAAGGCTGGGGAGATGGAGGAACTAATAGCTGTTTAGTCCAGGAGGCTGGGGCATCAGAAAATGATGCAGCCCCAGAGCAGGACTAAAGGCCTGGAAAGTGCCTAGAGAATCACTTATCAGAGGCCTCTTTGAAAGAGTGAAGGAGATGGACTCAGGTGTCCTCAGGCCATCTCAGCATCAAGCACCCACTCAAGAAGAATTGAACTTGTATCTACACCAACTTTCGCTTTCTTTCACTTTTTTGTTCCATCCAGGACCCTAGGCTATTGAACTGTCTTGTCCACATTCAAGGTGTGTCTCCCGGCTTACTTAATGTGCTGTTCTAGATGCGATAATTTCTGTAAACACCCACATTGACACACCCAGAAATCTCTTCATTTTAGGTATCTCTTTTAATGCAACAAATTCAGAAAATTTAATGCAACCAAATCTGAAAATTCATATTAACTATTACAATGGAGGAGTAAAAGAATAGTTGTTTTCATGCAACTAAAGTTTAGTTGTTAGCAACTTAGGATAACCTGCTTTAATTATAGGATGTTTATGAAAGTAAATCAGTAGCCATAAAGTAAAAGCCTATAATAGATACACATAAAAAAGAGATATGGACCAAAGCATACATTATAGAAATCCATCACATCACAAATGATCTATAAAACAACCAGAAAACAATGAATGAAATGACAGCAGTAAGTTTCTACTTATTAATAATCATCTTGAAGGTAAATGGATCAAATTCTCTAATCAAATGGCATAGAAGGCTGAATGGACAAAAGAGAAAGAATAAAGAAAGAAAAAGGAGCCAACTACACACTTTCACCAAGAGACTTATTTGACTTTAAAGAACATTCATGGACTGAAAGTAAGGGATACAAAAGACATCCCATACAAATGGAACCCAAATTGACCAGAGGTGGTTGCATCAGACCAAATAGACTTTTTATCAAACTGCAGAAAGAGAAAAGAAGGTTACTATATTGGGATAAAAGGATCAATTAATCAAGAGGACACAAAAATTGAATATATATACCCAATTTTGGGCATAGGAATAAATCTAACAAGGAAATTAACGATCTGTACAATGAACACTATAAGACATACATGAATAAAACTGAAGAAGACACAAATAAATGGAAACATATCCCATATTCACAAATTAGAAGAATTATTATTGTTAAAATGTCCATACTACCCTGAGCAAAGTACAGATTTCATGTAATCCCAGTCAAAATTTCAATGATATTTTTCACAGAAATGGGAAAAAATTGTAAAATTTGTGTGGAACCACGATATAAATAGCTAAAGCAATCTTGAGTGAAAGGAAAGTAGGTAGAGGCATCATACTACCTGATTTCAAAATCTACTATGAATGTATTTATCAAAACCAGCAAGGTACTAGCACAATAACAGATGTACAGACCAATGAAACAGGAATAAAGCCAAACATTTATGGTCAGCTCATCTTTGACAAATGTGTCAAGAGAACTCAATGAGGAAAAGACAGTCTCTTCAATAAATAAGAGTCTTTTGGAAACTGGATATTCACATGCAGAAGAATGAAATTAGAGACTTGTCCAATTCAACTCAAAATAGATTACAGATGTAAATGTAAGAACTGAAATTATAAAATCACTGGTAGAAAATGTGGTGGAAACATTTCTTGACATGGGTCTTTGCAAAGATTTTTGAATATTACCCCAAAAGCACAGAAAACAAAAGCAAAAAATTAGGTAAATGAGATTGCATCAAACTAAAAAATTTCTGCACAGCAAGGAAACAATAGTGCAAAGAGACAAACTACAGAATAGAAGAACATATTTGCAAACCATATATCCAATAGGGGTTAACAATCAAATAATGTAAGGATGTCAAATAACTCAATAACAAAAAGACAACTTGATTAAAACATGAGCAAAGGACCTGAATAAACATTTCTCAAAAGAAGATATCCAAAGGGATAACAGGCATATGAAAAACAATTTAAATATTGCTAAGATAATAGATTTTGAATGTTCTTATCACAATAAGTATGTGAGGTACATACACAATAAGTATGTATCATTCCACAATACATACATATCAAATCATCATGCTGTATAGCATAAATATATTTAATTTTATTTGGAAATTTAAAAATAATAATTAAATAAAAATTAAGACAACAAAAATAAACAAATTATTTATATTTTTTTTTTCAAAGAGAGAATTGCCAGGTGTGGTGGCTCATATCTCTAATTCCAGCAGCTCAGGAGACTGAGGCAGGGGGATTGCAAGTTCTAAGCCAACTTCAGAAACTAAGAAAGGCCCTAAGCAATTTAGCAAGACCCTGTATCCAAAAAAAAAAAAAAAAAAAATTAAAAAGCCTGGGGAATGTGGCTAAATGTTTAAGCACCCTTGGTTCCATCTTTAGTTCCAAAAATAAAAAGTAAAACAAGAGAAAATTGGCCAGTTAACCAAGGAGGAAAAGATGGAAAACTTCATTGGTGCTTAAATAATAGAAACATAAGCCACAATAATTTACTATATACCCTCTACATTGGTCATTATAAAAATACAGATAATAACAGCAATAACAGAACATGTTATTGATAACATATCCTTATACATTTATGGTAAGAATATAAAATCGTAAGGCTTTGGAAATAATTGTGAAAGTTCCTCAAAATATTAAACATAGTTACAGTATGTCCCAGCAGTTCCATTCTTAGGTATATAACCAAGAGCAATGAGAACATATACACATGCTGAAACTTGTACACGTAAGTGCTTCATAGAAACAGTTTTTGTAATAAATGATAAATTTGAAACAACCTAGAACATATGTCATCTGATAAATGGATAAACAAAATGTTATATATCCATGGAATGGAACATTATTCAGTAATAAAAAAGGAATGATTTACTATTATATGCTACTACTTGGATGACTCTGACAAACATAATGCTAAGTGAAAGAAATCAGTACCTAAAGACTATCTATTGCATGACTCCATTTATTTGAAATGTCTAGAAAAAGAAAATTCATAGACACAGAAAGTATGTTAGTGATTGCCTAAGATAGGAGATGCATGTTGACTAAAATATATGTTGTTTTTGTTTTTGCTTTGTTTGTTGGTGGCATTGGTCTGGGAGTACATCAAGAGTCTGGCATGTGTTAGGCACATGAACTCTATGAAATGAAAGAGCTGATGAAAACGTTCTAAGCTTACATTGTGGTGACAGTCACATAATTTAAAATATACATCACATTGCATATTTTAAATGCAAGAATTTTAGAGCATTTGAATTCTATCTTAATGAAGATGCTTAAAATGAAAGGAAGACTTGTCATTTGCCACAAGGATTGCCAGGAGTTTTCTTATAAGTTAGAGGAAACAATCTGTTTTAGTCAGCTTTTCATCTCTGTGACCAGAAGTCCTGATGAGAACAACTTGGGGAATGAAGAGTTTATTTTGGCTCACGGTTTCAGAGTCCAGGGACAGCTGACTCCACAGCTCTGAGCCGAGGTGAGGCAGATCATCATGGCAGAAGGGCGTGGCAGGGGAGAACAGCTCAGTGTATGACAATCAGGAGGCAGGGAGAGCTCTGCTCACCAGACACAAAATATAAACCCCAAAGTCATGACACCCAGTGGCCTACTTCTTCCCGCCATAGCCAATCTGCCTATAGTTACTACCCATAGGGGAGGATTAATCCACTAATTTTAGGGTTATAACTTCCACAATCTAATCATTTCACCTCTGAACATTCTTGTACCGTCTCACACGTGAGCTTTTGGGAGAAACTTCATATCTAAACCATAACACAATCCAAACAAGACCACCTTGACTTCTGACATCACTTACAAGTTTAGAGGACTCTCCTGATCATTTGCTACAAAGACTTAAAAACCACACTGAAAGCTGTTACAGTTATATTTTTCTACTGGGAAAAGATAAATTCAATTTAGCCAAGGAAATAAATGTGGAGTTTCCAATTGTCCTCTCCCCACGGAGTTAGAACACATTACTCCACTTGCATCAGTGTGTGGCAATTTATTGCCAGGCAGGGAAATTCACTCAAATCCTAGTGTTTAGAGTTTTATGGGGGATTCATCACAAGAGCAAGATTGCTTGGTTGACCAGACATTTTAGGTGTTACCTAAAGCCCTTATCCTAAATCATATGGTTGGTCTTTCTGGAGTGGTCCCCAGGCAAACAAAGATACTTGTATTAGGTGTGACATTTTAGAAATTGCTGCTTTGATCTAGAAAACAAAGGCCAGACCACTTTGGGGGCAAGATTACATTCTTCAGAACTCAAGGACCCTTTCTACATCATGTTGGCAAGAATATGTGCCATTCCATCTCTGCTTTACTCTGTCTCAAATACTTTTTCTTTTTGTAGTCACTGAATAAAAATACTCCTTTCCTAGAGAGGTACTCTGTCTCAAATACTTTTTCTTTTTATAGTCACTGAATAAAAATACTCTTTTCCTAGAGAGGTACTCTAATAAGCACAAAGTGGAAATTGTAATGATGTCCAGTCCTGGGACTCTTCATTGCTGTTGGAGAGACATTCCAACACAGAAGACTCTTGTGTTTGTCCAGCTTTATTTAGCTTATGTTACCTGTGGAAACAGCCACCATTGCATCAAAACACGTGACAGTGTTTTAAATTGCATTATTCATGCATGTTGAAGAGTAATAGTATTTTAAAAAATATTTAAAAACTAAATCAACATTGATTTAGGATTGATACATGATGAAGATGTCAATTCCAATTTTTATACTGCTCATTTTTCTTATTGAAATGGGTGAGTCTCTTTACTTGGGCATTATTAGCCTCATGTCATATTATTGTAATGCTAAAAACTTAAATCCAAGGTGACTCGTCACTGTATTCAGTGCTCTCCTAATTTTTAGGTGGGCAGATAACAAATAAAATGCTGGTATGGTTCCTAAGTAGAAAAGAACTTTTGCTCTATTCTTATTACTACCATTTTAAAAAACTCATCTACAACTCTTCTATCCACCCTCATTCTCTATAAGCAAGTGTGTATTCCTGTGTCTTGGGAAGTATTTTATCTCTGATCTACCTCCAGTGATTTCTTCCCAATCCTACCTTTTCCACACTTGCACATGTAGTCTTGGGGGGTCAAACCTGTTTATGGGCACACTCTACATTATCTCACAGAACTGGAAAGAACCTTTTAATGATGTTGTATCCCCAGATAAATGAAATGACCAGCTGTAGTTCATATGGCTTTAGAACTCAGATTTCTGTCCTGAAAATTTTTATTTTTCCTGCAATAGGGATTTATTCAGTTGTCAAAATAAAGCATCAGATGAAGTAAAAATTGCTGAGTGTGATGGATGGTTCAGAGATGGATAATAACCAGGCAAATTCTGACATGGCAAAAATATTCAATTGATATTTTTATTTCCTTTGTTTCTAAGTTCTTTTACTAAAAAGAATTTTTTTTTTTTGGTCTTTGGTTGACATTGTACTGAAAAGACACTCATTCAAAAAAATACAATAGCTTTCTTTGTCATAATATAATATTGATGATTTCTTCTATCTTCACAATTTTCCCTATTTCTTATAAACTGGCAGAGATTAGAATATATTTCTTACAGTTTAGCAGCTTGTAGTTTAATCTACCACACTTTCAGGAGTTTCTTCTAGTAAATTTATAATTGTCTGGGAAAAGTATACTTTAAAATTTAATATAAAATACATGAACATTTTATGAACAAACCAATTAGGCCTAATACATTTCTGTGCTTGTAAATTAACAAAATTACTTTAGAAATACATGAGATGCTCAAAAGTAAACATTGCATTTATTCTATATTCCTTGAAATATCTTTACTTTTTTATCTGCAATAACAAAACAAGGAAAGAATTTTGGAGGCTGTAGTCTCGGTAACTTAAATCTCTGTCCGATGGGATGCCTCCTAGTTCCTATCTGGGAAATTCTAAAACAAGTTAACATGCTTTTTTTAATATTAAAAACATGTAGTAGATTATGGAAGAAACTAGTACTTGAGCTCTTGAAATCTGTTGGAGGCCACAACCAAGTCAAGATGGCACCTGGCAGTTTGCCCAGGAGGAGTGGTTTGTGAGACAACGCCACCGAGCCATTAAGATGGTGGGGACTCCTTATTGTCTGATTGCTATATCTGTAGGAGAGCAATGCTATGATTGGATGATGCTAATCGAGTCAAGCTGTGTGTAATCAGTTAGGTATATATACCTCTGCTGTTCGGCAATAAAGCAGTTCCTGCTTCAATCTTCAAGTTGCTTGTCACCTCCCGGTTATTTTGCCCAGCGGGACTGCAGCAGAAATCCTTCCTTATGCTTTTAGGATCAAATCTTCATACTTTATGATAGCTCACAAAGCCCAGTGTCATTTGGCCACTGATCTCTGTTCTGTTGTCAAACCGACACATGCTCTGTTTTGTCTCATGGCCAGGCCTTTTCACATGAGACTTCCTTTGTCTGGAACATTCTTTAAGACTCTCCACTTGGCTCTCCATTCCTCATTCTCCTAGATGGCTCAGTTTAGATGTTGCTTCTTTCATGTTACAGAGCCGGATATACAATAAAAATCTCATCAAATATCTGTTGGAATGATGAATGAACGAATGAGTGATAAAGACAGAGCTTGATAATGAGAGTAACCCACATTCTGTCTTCTTGGGAGGTATTTTATCTCTGATCTACCTCATCCAGAGACCAGAGTTTCTGAGGATGATGTAGGGAAGTGTGTGGAGAAGACAGAATGCAGGATTAGAAGATTGCAGTCGTGAGTGGGGGACAAGAGGAAGAGAGTAAATACCTTGAAGGTGTTATGTGGGCCAGGTCTTATTGAACAGTTTGCAACAACCTCTAGTGTTCTCTCTTTAGATTTTTAACTTATTGAGATACGCCAGCTTATGGCATTTTCCTTTCTAGACTTTGTACTGATTCTCTTTCAAGTGTGGTTTAGCATTCAATCTCCTGAAAAATCACAGGTCCAGGGAGCAACACTACCTGAAACACAAATTGTCATACCCACTTCTCAACTCTCCACCACACCTCCCAATGCATCACTTTCTGGATTAGAACATGGCTAAGCCATCTGTGGTACATTATTTTATTATTATCAATATATTTTGTTTTTGTTAATTCGTCTCCAGTCTCTCTTCAAGAACATCAAAGTCTAAGAAAGATTTCCCCTTTGTTTCTGGACTTTCTTTAAAATACATTTTGTCTATATCCACAGATGAAATTAAATTCTGCTTACACTGGTTTTCTTGAGCAAGTAAGGTTCTTATATCTCCATTTGTTTTCCAAAATGCTTAACTGTCTTGCTAAACTGTATTTTAGTTAACTTGTTGAATAGCCAATAGGAAGCTAAAGCCATGGGAAGGGTATGTGCCAGCCAGAATACTTGGGTGGAGTCAAGTGGATGCTAGTGAAGGCCATAAAGGATTTGAGTGTTAAGGAGCAGGTGTGTCTGAGCTACTTTCATGGCACCGAGAATGTGTTCACCTTGGGCCAGGCCTTCGGGTCAGAGCTTTCTACTTTGGAGTAAAAAATCTCCCTTGTCTAATCTCCTAAAGAAGTGAAGACTATGCCACTGAAGTTATAGTTTGCATTTTTCATTTTAATTAATATTCTCCAATATAGTCCATCCTTTGTGGTTCAGGTCATTGTTAATATATATTCTGTATCTTTAACACGATCTAATTTTAGATACAAGCAAAAATGTTCCAAGATGTAAGATTGAAGAGGACTTAAATGGTTAGAAATATACACATTTATTGAGCACTTATTATGTGCCAAGTATTTTTCTGAAATGAAGCACAAACACTATCCTTAAAGAACTGACACATATTTGGGAGAAAGTGAAGTTTGCAGTTTAAAAGGAGTACAAAGATGTGCTATGAGGGCTTAGAAAGTGAGTTCTAAGTTGAGGTGGTTGTTATCCAGAAAGCTTTATCTAAAATCTTTTAGAGATTTTGAAAGATAAGTACTATTTGATGGAAGAGGAAGAGATAGGACATATTGTAGGCTTAGGAAACAGAGAGAGCTTCTTATTTTTCTTTACAAAATATATCCCATAGAAACTTAGTTTCAACAAATCCATTTAAAAGAAATGATTTTGTGTATAAATATTTCTAGAGAGTGCTGAACTAAAAGAGTGTTTTTATTGTTTTTATTATGCGATTTTATATAGTATTTCTTATTGTGATATGCAATATGAATGTTTACGATCAGCAAAGAGAAAGTAGCATTTTCATAATTTATTTGATCATGAAACTATTATTCCCAAAAGTAGTTCCTGGGACCAGTGTTGCCTAGAACACATTTTGGAAAATGCTGATCTTGGTGAAAAACTAAGAGACATAAACATGTTTGGAACATTTTGTGGACTCTCTAGTAGCTTTTGTGGACTCTCTAGTTTTGACAAAGTGACATAGTAAACTTCTGTGGTGGTAATGATGAAAAAGAGTTTTGATATAATTATAGTTTGGAAGATAATTAATTGCTCAATTTTAATCTTCTTTCCCAGGTCATGTTGAGTCACTAACGGGTTTTGAGAGCTAGAATGAGATTATACAGGGAGGAAGAGAATTCAGTTTTAGTGTGAAGAATACATTATGGAAGCTAAACATTCATGACAGGAAAGCCAATTAGGAGTTTGCTTCAGGAGAACAGGTGAAAGATAAGGAGAATATGACCTAATGCAGGGCAGCAAGCGTGGCATGGAAGGGGCAGATAGGAAGCATCATAAAAATGGAATAGGAGTATACAATGGCTTACCATCAAAAAAACTATTAGTGAAACACACTGCATTAAATAGCTTAAGGAGGAAAAATATGTAGTAATCCCAACTGTACAGAAAATTATTAGGTAAAATTCAACATGCATTCTTGTTTTCTAAACAAAGAAAAAGCAGTGTTATAGTAAATATGGAATAGAAGGCAACATTCATAACTCTATAGAGAGAATTTACCAGAAGCCTATATCAAACAGGCTTTTTTTTTAACATTAAAGTGGTTTCAATTATGGTCAGGATTTATTGGGGGAGGTAGTCTATGAACAAGATAAAGGCGTGATAAAGAGAACAAGACTGCTGGAACAAAGTGTGCTTATTTGTGGATGGTGTGTTCTTCAACATAGAAGTCTGCCAAATATATACATCATGAGAACTAAAAATAATGTTTAAATTGTGGTTTCTAAACATGATCCCAAACATTTATAGCATGACTTATTAAATTCTAGAAGCTGTAAATCCTGGAATTCCCTTTGCCAAACTCCCTTTCTGCTCATGCCCCACATGTGCGCTAGCTCTTCAGCTGACACTCATAGAAGTTTCTAACTGAACTGAGTCCAAGGATGTGCTTCCACTGTTGCTGGCAATGAGAGCTGGAGAAGCATTTGCTTCTCTGGCTTAGCCGTAACGGTCCCAGTGGTGGGCTCCTCTCTGATTTGTGGCTGTTAGTAATTAACCTATGCAGAGACTCTACCAGGAGGCTGAGGAGTGAAAGCCTGGAGTCAACAGCTGAGGAGGGGCCTCCTGGTGCCTGGGTGTGGTGGAAGTATACTCTTGAGCCATTGCTTAGTGACTTTTTGATAATCTAGCCTGAAATTTCTGACACAGGTATTTTCTCTCAGCAGGTTTGTCATAGTTTAAGAAAAAGGAGGCAGTAAAACACCATGCCCCTGAAAGTTCCCTTCTGTTTCCAAAACCTACCCAGTAAAAGGGAACAATGAAAGTGGGTCTGGGTCAGAATGTCCAGGTTTGGATTATCTTGAAGGACACTGGCTCTCTCACATGTATGCTGGAGTTAAGGCCAATTACTGTTATCTATACAAAGCCACTTTCTTGCATGTGCTCTAGGTGAAAGGAAAGTGACTACAATACTAGGAGCAACCAAGAAATCTTTATTGCAGCAGTGCAACAGAGGAGAAAAGAGAGAAAGAGAAGGAGGGGGGGGCCTGCAGGAGGGAGTTTTTATAGCCCAAATCTAATAGGGTCTCTGGGTTTGCAAGCTGCCTTGTTGGCACACAAGGGGGTTAAGTGCTTGGCCTTGAGCGGGGGCTTGGGTGTTTGGGCTTGAAGCAAACAGGTGATAAAGAACCAGGCAGAGGGTTTGAGTGGCCAGGTCATTCTGCAGCTAACTTTGTTTGGCATGCCCTGCAGACAGCTTACTCAGCCTGTCCTGCACCTAACACTAGGACAGCTACTTCTTGGAGTGCTGGTCCTATAGAAGTACAAAGCAAGCTAAGATGCTGCTGCTTCTATAACCTAATCTACTTAACCATATTTTTTTTTTGTAGTAACTAGCATGTATCAGAGCAATAGGGAGAAGGAAGCGTTCATCCAGGTGACTGCCCCTGGACAAAGCATGGAGAATTAGGAGGCGCCACTTTCTAATGAGGTGCCAAAACCACTGTGTGCAGCAGAGATAAAGCTCATTGCTCCTGGCCTTTGGCAAAGCACCTGTAGAGACTGTCACCACTGGATCTCCCTATCATAAGCATTTCTCAATAAACTATATCTCATATCCTATCTCCAGGTGTTTTCCTTCTACTCTTGGCAACATATCCCAGGGCCCTAGCACAACTGGGTGTGTAGATGGTACTATGGGTCATTTCTCAGATATTATTTTGGATGTCCCTCCTAGAAGCTCAGTCTCCAGTTGCTCCTCAGGCCAATTCTACTATTTTGTAAGCACCCATACCCTGTATTAATTTTGTTCCTGGAGTGGGGAGGGTGGAACTATTATCTGCCAGGCTCTTACTTAACAGAAACATTATTGAGGATTAATACAGTCCAGTTTTCATTTCTATAAAAGAACAAATAGTTTATGTTAATCTTAAAATGCCATTACTGTAGCTACAGAAAATGGTGCATGATCTTTACAAAGAAAATTATAAAACCTTATTTAAACATACCATAGGAAACATCAAACAGAAAAACACTGTATCCATAGATAGAAATATTAATTTTAAAATTGATCTAAATACTCCATGAAATATGCTATGTATAAATTATAAAATTATTTACCCCCCAAATTTTTGTAGTAGGTTGTTTGCTTACAAATACATAGAAAAATACAATGGTCTATAAACTTTGTGAAAAATATTAAGCCATGCAAAAAATTACTGAATTGTAAAATAAAGTAACATTTCTTTTTGTTCATAGACTGGGAAAATTTTTTGAAAGATGGAAAAATTTCTGCTTTGACATATTTGTGGGGAAACTCATATGCCAATATTGGGAGGAAATGTATTTTGGCAAAAGTATATTTGAGAGGCAATTTTCTAGATTCTGTAAGAATGTAAAACATTCATAACTTTGACCAAGCAACTTCATGTTTAGACTCTATGCTAGAAAAATATTCACACATGGGTACAAAATTATATGCAAGAATATCCATTTTGTCACTCTTGTAAGCAGCAAAAAATGGCTGTGACTAAATGTTCATTAATAAGGGTAGAGTTAAATAATTTATGGAACATAGAAATTATGGTAATACTAGGTAGATGTTACAAAGAAGGTGATGTATGTATTCATACTGCCATGGAATATCTCCAAGATTTACTGTTTGGTGAGAAAAACAGTCCATAGAAATATATCTATAATAGGATACTATTTAGTAAACTAAGACTGTGTATATATATGTGGGTGAATGTGTAAATGCATTATAAATACTCTGGAAGGAAATCATCCAGAAGGTAAGCTTTTAGTGACAGTTCCCTTTAATGAGGGAGATAGAAATGGAATGACAAAAGGCCAAAATGAACTGCTATAAAACCATCTCACCACTGTACTCTTTATCATAGTTCAAAAAATAAAAGTAAAAAGTTGAAAAATATTGACATGATTTGGTATGATTAAAATGTAAACATGGGTGAATTTCAATAAATTGACAATATCACTAAGATATCTAGAAATTGTATGAATGATATTCAATGAAAGATATAAAAATTTGACAATAAAAGAAAATAACTAATATTATTATTTTGTAATTGCTGAATTTTAAGTTCTTTTGGGTTGATAGGGTGGTTTTTCCATGTAGCGATGTAAAATGTGGTACTCAATATCATGGGTATCAGTATCAGAATAACTTCTTCACTGAATACTAAAATTGTATTGGAGTCTGTAAGAAGTAAATGAAGACATAGTCAATACTATGTGTATAAAAATATGAAATTCTTTACTACAAAATGGTTTTGTATTGGATTATGTATGATATCATTACTTCAGTTTTCATTCCATTGCTTATACTTGTTCTTTTACCTTTTCCTCTTTCTCAGAGATATATTAATAGGCTAACAACACAGCTTTAAAGATGAATAGTTAAATTAAGGTGGAAGGTTATTATAAGCAGAAAGAGCAAGGGGGAAAAAAGGAAAATCAGAAGAGTATGGTACAAATACTAGTCTACAACTTCTCACCAATGTTTGAAGAGGAGGGGTTTTTGAAAGAGATGATACTGAGTACGAGCTATAATTTTTCAAGAAGTAATTCATTAAAAGATTGACTAATAGATTTCAACCAACTATGATCCTCCTGCCTCAGTCAATGACCAGATTGCTATGAGCTGAGCAGATTTCCTCTGACATTGCCATTTTGACATGATGGTTTTGGCTTGGAGCCCACAAATCACAGACTGAAATTCTAAAAACATGAGCCAAAATAAATCTTTCCTCCTCTGATAAATGATGAGTATAGGATCATGTCTACAAGATTCTAAAGAAGACTTTATGCAGAATGACAGGATATATGTCCGTGCCAAGGGAAGACAATACACTAGGTTTATCTGAAGATATCATTTCTGATATTCTTACAGATCAACTTAAATCAGAACTTTTGATGCCAACTAAGACCTCTAACAACTTGAGCATATGGAGAGAGGTCAAATTGTAGATAAATTTTGGGGGAATTTTCTTCAATCTGTGTTTTGTTTGCTGCATATACTAATATGTACATAGTATAAGCAGAAAGTAAAGTTTTAAACTCAGAAAGTAACATGACTTCTGAACCAGATTTTAAAGGGTCAGAGATATTTTTCACTAGATGAAAAATCAAGTTATTAGCAAACAGTATGTTTATAAAGCCCTGGAAAGCAAATGTGGAAGAAATGCAGTGCTACATCACCTTACACTTGTTAACAGCCAATTTAGTAAGCAAATAAGCAAATGGAAAGTAAATTTACGTTATTTACAATAGCTAAAGATTGCATTAAGGAAATAATGAAAAGGATGATAATTCTGAAACATCTGATTACCATTTACATATCTTCATTTGAAAGAGAGGAGAAAATTATCCTTTAAAGCAAGATGACCAGGGCTATAGGACCTGGCAAAACAGAAACAAGATTCTAAGCTTAGTTTCTGAGACCTCTCTCTAATGGGCTACATCCAATGCCATTTTCTTTCTTGCCACTCTTTTTACTTTGCTAACTGCCTCTCTTCTGTAGTCTTCATCAAGGTCTCTATTTTTTCTTCCAACATCCTCTATGTCATCTTTATGTATAGATTTACCTTTTCTTAGTAAGAAATTTGAAAACTGCATGTTTTCTAATGACCTCAGCTAATGCCTTCATTGCTGATCCTTGCTCTGAGATTCAAAGGAGTTTAGCACTATTCAGAAATCTTTAATTCATAAATCTTCATGCATGTTTGGCACTGTGACAGGTGCTAGGGCTTTCAAGATGAATAAAACCTAGTGCCCCAGCCCAAGAATTTCAGTGATAAAATCACACATCTCCATAAGCAGCCATGATGCAATATTATGAATGTCAAAAATTATCACTACAAAGGAATACAAATTTTAATGTGACAACTCAGTTTCAGTCAACTTTTTGACTGTTATGACTAAACAATGAACAAGTAGAGGAGGAAAAGTTTATTTGGAGCTCAGAGTTTCAAAAGTTCAGTCCATGGCTAGCAGACTCCATTGCTCTGACTCTGAGGTGAGGCAGAACATCGTAGCCAAAGAGCATGGCAGAGGAATGTAGCTCAGGATAGGGCCACAAGGAAGAAGAGAAGCTGTGTTTTCCAGGGACACTTATATACAGCAAAGGCACACCTCCAGTAACCATTTCCTCCAGCCACACCCTATGTGCCCACAGTTACCATCCAGTTAATTCATTCAAGTGGATTAATGTACTGATTATGTTAAGGCTCTCATAACCCATTGTTTGCACCTTAAAGCTCTCCTGCATTGTCTCACAGATAAGTTTTTGGGGGACACTGCATATCTAAACCATAACAGACCAAGAGAGGATTAGAAGGAAAAGTGAAGTTTAATCCAGGTACTGAGGATTAAGTAAGAATTAAAGAGGCGAATAAGAATAAAGGGAAACCTTTATTATTTCAGCACCCTCAATATAGCATGTGAGCAATGAAGTGCCTGGGGTGTCTTTTAGGGTCACCGAAGAATCCAATGTGGTCAGTCCTCTGAGCTGTTGCTACAAGTATATGACAAAATAACTTGGAGTAAATTTTAAAAATTTGAGTCATGATTTAGGGCTCTTTAGGTTTTGAGAAAGTAATAAATCGGCGTGATAGGGTGGCATTATAAAGAAAATGCTTTGGAAAAAAAAAGAACAAAGGTAGATTTTTAAAAATTATACCTACTTCAAAATTTCAGGAAAAAATATATGGATAGTAATTAAGTAATCAGATATGTGGAAGTTAGAATATAATTTTAAGAGACCATTTTAATGATATCTACAAGATCTTGAAATCTAAGGAGAATTTTCAGAAATTTCAAAGACACAGAATTTTTGTTGAGAAATGGAAAATGTCAAGAATGACTCAGATGTTCAGTTTGGACACCATAGGTAGTGATTGGATGAAAAGATAAAATTCAATTTTGAATGTCTCGATTTTGGTTATCCAGCTGGGAGTATTCACTAGTAGTTAGCACAATTAGTCTGGAGCTTAGGAGAGAGAGTTGGGGGATAGGGATGAATCTTTGGAAGCACTAACATAAATATGGTATTGAAGCCTTAAGATTGGATGAATTTTGCAGACAAAGAATAAAGAATGAGAGCAGCAAGGATGTAACACTGGTGAAATCTTCAGTTACGGGAAAGGAAAAATGAAAGATCTGATAGGAGACATTTTCATTTGAAGAATTTTTTGACATTTCAAATTAGCTTTGCTTAGAGACCTTGAGTGCTCTTCCTAAAACCAGTTTCCCTTTTGCTCTTTTTTTTTTTCTTTCTTTCTTTTTTTTTTTTCTGATAATGGTTTTGGTATTGCTCCTATTACTCAGCATAGAAACCTTGGTGCTCCGGACTTCACAGTCTGCTCTTCATATTCTCTTTAGATTTTTTCTAGTAAACACTCTTTGTACTTTTATCTTCCCCACCCTGCCCTTCTTCCCCATGATGCACCTGCCTCCTGCCTCTAGCAAGGCAATGACCTACCTTCTCTTTTCTCTTCTGGTGCTCTTGCCTTCTCATCACAGATACATTGATCTTCTTAAAACTTGTCTTTTATCATTTCAAGGTCAAGAGCTTTCAATATTTTCACATTACTTACAGAATTGGATTCAAACTGCTTTTGTCACTCAAAGTCTTTCATGGTTTGAGTCAGTCTTCTTTGTGAAGTCTTTCATTGTTCCCTGGCATCTTTATTTTCTTCAGAATAGTTATTGTAACTCTGGGATTAACACCAGTTCTCTTCTTTTGGTTTTCTTTAATCCATTCTTTTCTGTATTCTTCCCATCATTTTTCTGTATATTTCAAGACCAAATATTTTCTTCTTATTGTTATAAATTTGAAAATGACTTATTTGGATCCTACTATTAAACAGTATTGTTCATTGTGAGTGTGTTCTTGTGCCTTGAAAGCATGGATAATCTTAATTTCCCCTGTTCCAACACCATGATCCTACATTCATGTGATCAAAGTATTATTTACACAATTCTGAAAAACATGTTGGGTGAAATAAAATAAAAATGAGATATTATTTCTGAAATTGGAGAATTCTCTCCAATTTCAGAAATAATATCTCAAAAATATATTTTCAAACTGCCCAGAGATTTGGGGCAACAAAGACTTTACAAAAAAATAAAAATAGACTTTACACAAAAAGTGCATTATATTTCCCACCTCTTGTCACAAAAAATATTTTTGAAGTGAACTTTCTAATATTTCTAACTAAAATTACAATGTCTGTAGAATTCTGTTGTTTTTAATTATTTTTGTTCTATGTGAATGTCAACAAAGCATTTCAGCAAATATCTCAGGGGAACATCTCTCCTAGTTTTTCTGTCTTGGTGCAGCAGATCAACCCATCTGAATTCATAGGAAAGTTGATGCTGTTTTAAATTATTATTTTTGTCAAATCAAAAGAATATATCTAGTTATATAATACACCTTAATACTATAGGAGAACAACTTGAGGCTAACCTGAGGGACTCAGATGACTAGTAGACCCTGAATCATATTTAGAGTTGACTATGTTGTATGCATGTGAAATATACTTCTTCTTATAGAGAAACGTCCTTTAGGACTATTTTATTTTTATAGTCCCCTCCGTGTTTCACATTTGCCATATATTTTAAGGACACACTAGAGTCTGCACTCTCCTTGCATGCACAGCCTATAGCCCAGTTTGTGGGCACTGTGCTGATATTCACCTCTGCACAACTTGTTAATTCATGTTCTACTATGGTTAGGAATACTTTCTGTTATCTGTAACTATTGATTCCTTACTTGAGATGGATACAACTTTCCCTTTTTAAAAAGTACCCTTGCCTCATACTTATTAAAGTCCATTGTGTTCATTGCCATCATTTTGAATTTTTGTCCCAACCTGAATGTTGCTAAATATCTCTACTAACCTACAGCACTTTTATACTATTACCGAGGACACTGATGAACTTTTAAAAAAATTGGTCCCAGTATTCACCCTGACAGAACACTGCTTGCTATGTCCCCTCTGGGTAACATTACTCTTATGAAGGAAATTTATTCTGAATGACCCTCCAACTAGCAATTAGGCAGTCTGAGCCATAATTTTCTCATTGAATTGATAATGGCATAATGAAGTAAAGAATGTAAAGCTTTGCTAAAGTCAAAAGGGGCTCTGTTGTCTCTCCTCTATCTACCTATACTGTCATTTCTTCATAGAAGATTAATCTTATAATTTCATAAAATGCTGACACAAGCTTTATGGCTTCATCGTCAAGTAGTTGATGTTCTCATTATGGCCTTCTCCTGGCTAGGCTAATTCTTCCTACAACACATTCAAACTCAAACTAAAGATGGAATTTCAGAGTGCAACTAGGAGTACACTTTCTGTATCAAAATATTCCTGATATTTCTCCATAACCTGAGAAATTGCCTACCAAGACTTCTGCAGTACAAAACTTGACTTATATCTCCTTTCTAATGATAATGGAATAGTGTTCTGTTGTCCTCAAGCTAGTAGGACAAGGCAGGGTTTCTGTTGTCTGACAGTGTCTACTATGACAGAAGAGAATATAGTAAAAGCAGATTTTATTTTGTAGAATTTGTTTTTTTGAGAGATAACTGTTTTAAATACTCTCTTCTAAGCACATTGTACATTATGAGCATGAAGCAAAAGGAGCAAGAGTTTCAAAGTAAATGTATGACAAAGAATGACTTCAATGTCAGAAAATAACCTTCTACAAATGCTAATCTTATTATTAATGGCCATGCAGGAAAAGGTAATCAAAAACACTGGTATTTAATTTGATCTGGCCTTGCCATGAATTATCCATGATACCCAGTCTATAAGCATGTTTTTAATTCTGTAAGTACTGACTCTACATCTTATGATCAGAGGAATTCATGTGTGTGTTCAATACAGCCATTCTCAGAGCTATTCCAGTTGTAATGTGCCTTTAGGAGGGTATTATATTGCCCTTCAGAACAACTGACTGAGAGGCCAGGTGTGTGGCAGAGTGCTAGCCTCACTTCATTCCCTAGCACCACAAAACCACTTACTGAAATAGAGATTCTTGAGCAGAAACACTGAATTTGTAGCTCTGTGGGGGCTTCAAAAAGAAAGGATATCACTCCTCCTAGGAAAAACTCCCATTTGAGTTGAGTTTAATTTGCATCTTACTGCATCCATTACCTCATCTCAATTTTTCTCAACACATACTTGTTTTATTCTTTAATTTTTTTTCATGTAATTCTCCTGATAGGAGCTCTGGTGACTCCACATTAATTTGATTTGTGGTAAGTTTGTCTGCTTTTTAAAAAGTCAACTTTTGTATCTGATTACCATTTCTATGGCTTCTCTTTCTGTTCATTAGTTTTTTCTTTATCTTCTTCTAGCTAGTCTATTAATAGGTTGTGTTGTATTTCTTTTTTTATTTATATATGACAGCAGAATACATTACAATTCTTATTATACACATAGAGCACAATTTTTCATATCTCTGGTTGTATATATAGTATATTCACACCAATTCATGTCTTCATATCTGTACTTTGGATAATAATGATCATCACATTCCACCATCATTAATTACCCCATGCTCCCTCCCTTCCCCTCCAATCCCTCTGCCCTATCAGAGTTCATCTATTCCTCCCATGCTCCCTCTCCCTATCCTACTATGAATTAGCCTCCTTATATCAAAGAAAACATCCGGCATTTGGTTTTTTGGTATTGGCTAACTTCACTTAGCATTATCTTCTCTAACTCCATCCATTTACCTGCAAATGCCATGATTTTATTTTCTTTTATTGCTGAGTAATATTCCATTGTGTATATATGCCACATTTCTAATTTCTTTTATTGTTTACTTATTTCCATGTTTACTTTATTTTTAATAAATAAATTTACACCTATAAAACCATAGGAGTATATTGACTATATGCTTTGCTAATAAGGGGGCATGTTAAGCTACTCTTACAAACAAATCATAAAATGTAATGGATGAAACAGGATAATAATGCATTTCTCTTCAGTATAACAGTCCTGGTAAGTCACCATTGAGTGGTATTCTTTATATCATGGTTCATGAGCCTAAGTTTCTTTCATTTTCCTATTCTGAAATTTCAGCAGTATTGTCTTCATCTACACAGTCAGAATGTAGACAACACATTCTCAGATCCAGTTCACAGTATTAGTGACTGTCTCAGATTATGCCTGAATATTGCATCAATAATATCTCAAAATCCCATTGTTACATGCTCAAATTTAATTAGAAAAGAAGTTGGAGAAAGTATTCTGTAGCTTCTGTGACCAACTAAATCATTTCATGAATGGAAGAATCAATACCAGAGAATAGTCTGTCCCATGCCTATTTTAGTAAATAAAATTCTCATTTTTACCATTTCCAATATAGTTTATGGTTTAATTTTTCTCTTTGACTCAACAGTAATTTTAAAATTCCAATCTCCCAAGAGAGTTTGTCTGAATTATTTCCCTTTAACTGCTCATACAAACACTGAAAAATATTTTTAAAACCCTTAGACAGGCTGGGGATATAGCTCAGTGGTAGAGTGTTTGCTTAGCATGAGCAAGGCCCTGGGTTAGATTCCCAGCACTGAAAACAAAAGCAAAGAAATCCATTTTGAAAACTTTGTATATTGATGCTTATAAAATTTGAAAATACAATAATGAATTTTCATATGTATTTCACACTTAAATGATTACTAACAGTCTACCTTTCTTGCTTTGGATGACTTTCTAAATATTCTTACTTCAGATGCTGTTGGGTATCTACCCATCTCCCATCCTCCCATCTGTTTGCTTGTAATTAACTAAACATGTCACAGATGTCATCATAGTTAACATGTAAATATGTCAATGTGTATTTATAACAGGTATGAACTTTAAATATCACAACCATAATATCAGTGTCATACTAACCAACATTTTTCAAGGATTACTTAATAATATCTAGTATTTAACATTTAACTCTCCCAAATCATCTTTAAAATGCTGGTATAACTGGTTCGTGTGAAATAGTATTAAAACATGGTTCAAATTTTGCATTTGATTGATGTGTCTATATTTATTTTTTATGCACAGACTAGAACATTTTCTTTAATTTTAATAATTTTATTGGCTTATAATTAACATAAAAATTATATATACTTAAGGTCTACAAAAATGATTTTCTACTATATGTATACATTAAAAATTATTACCACATTTAAGCTAATTAATACACCCAGGAATTCTCATATTTACTATTTTTTGAGTGTGTGCTAAAAGTGCCTTTTTAGCAAATTTAAAGTACATAATATAAGTTATTTTAATTATAACTACCATGCTATTCCAGACCACATGTTCTTCATAACTGAAAGTTCATACCCCTTGACCAACATTTTTCCATTTGTCCTAAACCACAGCCTTTGGCAACAACCTTTCCACTCTTTGTGTAAGTTAGACATTTTTAGATTCCACATGCCAAATATGGAGCCAGAGGATTTAATGTTTTCCATGATGGACTTTAGATTTCTTCCTTTTGGAATAAGAATATTTGCCTTGTGTCATTGTACCTTGGAAGTTCATAGTTTTGTTACTGTAACAGTTTATTTGTTATAGTGCCTCACAGCCATATTTGCTGAGTCTCAGAGGAAAATATGGATTTGGAATTTTAAGTAATAGGGAAAATATCAGGGTGAATTTTCAGCAATAGAGAAACTGTTAAGACTTTGTATATTGCTTTTTTCCCCAATTCATTTTTTTTTCCAATTCCAATTTTCCAAACTACTCTATGTCTTTTGATAGAATATTTTAATCCATTTATATTTAAAATATTACTGATGGATAATGGCTTTCTGTTGTCATTTGTTCATTATATTCTGACTTGTGTGTAGTTCCTTTCATTCTTTGCTGTTTTCCTTTGTGATTTCTTAATTCTTTTGTAGCAGAATACTTTGATATCTTTCTCTTTATCTTCTGTCGACTAATGATATTTTTGCTGTTATAATGAGGTTTACACAAAAATCAGAAAATAGTCTCTTTTAAGCTGATAATAACTTTTCTTATATACAAAAACTCTTTAGTTATATATCTCTCCAGACACATTTTATGCTATTGAGATCACACTTGACATCTTTTACAATTGTGTACCCCTTGACAACTTGTTTTAAGTAACATTTTTTTTTTTAATACTTTGGTCTTTTGACTTTAATAATATAATTAAAATTGATTTATTTGCCACCATTAGAGAACCATGTATTTTTTCATTTGATTATATATTTACCTTTTCCATAGAGTTTTATATTTTCATTAGTTAGGATCATTTCAACTTGAACTTCCTTTATCATTTCTTTAAGGCAACTTTAGTGGTAATGAACTCTCTTAGCATTTGTTTGTCTCAGGCTAATTTTGTCTTCTTTCCTGAAAGACAGTTTTGCCAAGTATGGCATTTTTCATTGGCATTTTTGTAACCATTTTAATTATGTCATTTCATTCCTTCTTGGCTTGAAAATTTGTGGCTGAGAAATCTGTTGAGAACCTTATAAAGTTCTCCTCTCATGTGACAAGTTGCTTATATCTTGGTGCTTTCAAAGTTCTCTGTGACTTTTGAAAATTTGGTTATAATGTGCATCTGAGCATTCCTTTGGCTGATGTTGCTTGAAATTCTTTAAGTTCCATTAATCTGGATGCCTATATCCCAAGATTTGGGAAGTTAATAGCCATTAAAAAATGTTTTTGAGTCTATGTTTCTATCTTCTGTATATTTCTATCTTCTATGATTCTTATTCTGTAAGAACACCAATATGTGCATATATATTCTCTTTATGGTGTTCAAAGGTCCATTCATTCACTCTAGAATGCATGCTTTCTTTATTCCTTTTCATTTTTATTTCTCTGGTTAGCTATGTTGAAATGAACCATCTTTGAGGTCACTGATTTCTTATTCATCATTAATTAATAAGCTATTAAAGCTGTCTATAGTTTTTTTTTTATTTTCCTTTTTTCCAATGCTGTCATTTTATTTTTCAGCTTCAGGATTTTTGTTTGTTGGTTTGTTTGTTTGTTTGTTTATAATTTCTTTATTAAACTTCCCATTTGGTTCATGCACATCTTCCTGATTTCATATAGCTGTTTATTTGTCTTCTCTTGCATCTTAGTGGAATTTTTTATGATTATTTTGATTTGTTTGTCACACAACTTGTAGACCATTTATTCTTGGGGTTGGCTACTAGAGACCTATTAATTTTATTTGGTAATGTTTTATTTATTTGATTTTCATGATCTATTTAGTCTTTTGTTGGTCTGAATTTGAAGGAGCAAATATTTCTTCCTGTCTTTATAGACTTTTTTGAGTTGGTGAAGAACATCTTTTGGGCTCCTAAGATGCTTCTGGAATGAAGTTCAGTGGAGATGAAGCCAGGTCACAGAGTTGCTACTGGTCGACAGTGGAAATCAAAGATGTGGGCCTATTGTTAGGGGCTCAGGTGACTATGCTTTCTGTCTGGTGTCTGGGCAGATGAGATCACCTCCAGAATCTTGGCAAATAGGGCTGGTCCTATAATAAAGGATTAACTCAGGTTCTACAGTTAGGTTTGCACAGCTTGGCCTTGTTAACAGGTACACAGACAGGTGTTACTCCCAGTGGGTCTTTGTGGCATCTTCTGCCTATTATTGGGTGACTGTATTCCTGGGAAGGCACGACTATTCATGGAGCATGACTGCACACACTGGAATCAATTCACAATGCTGATTCAGGATTTAAAGTCTGACCGAGGTCCACAGGATGACACAGATGGACATGACTCATTCTAAGTCCCTGCATATGCAGGACTATCCTGGACCAGGGCTTATAAGACCTGGAGTTACTGCACCCCTTCAAGACCCAAATTGAACCAAGGTCAGCAGGCCTCTCTCTGTGGTTAATGGATAAGAATGTCCTTCTGAATTCATGGAGGGCAGATCCACTCCTGGACTACAGTTGGGAGAGGGGCAGTAGAGTCAGGTGACAGAGCCACCTGAAAATGTAGGTCTCCAGGTGCACTGGAAGCGTGTCTCCTGGTGGTCCCTGGGTAAGCAGGGATTCTTGAAGGAGGTTAGAGCTAAGTTACAAAGCTGCTTCAAGATCTAAAGTGTGACCCCTAACTTAATTACTACATGGTTGATTAAAGCTTCTTCCTCATGCATATTGTATACTACCTGTTTTGGTTTGAATCTGGAGTGTTTCCAAAGTCTCATGTGTTCAGAGTTGGGAAGTGTTACATCATGAGGCCTCTGACCTCACCAGTAGATTAATCTAGTAAGAGCAGAATGGAGTATTGGTAGGTGGTACTTAGTTAGCAGTAGTAAGTCTCTGAGGGTGTGTCCTGAAAGGGTTTATCTTTTCTCTCTCTCTCTCTCTCTCTCTCTCTCATCTCTCTCTGCTTCTTCACTGCCATGTGCTGAGCAGTTTTTTTTTTCTGCCACTTCCTTCTGCAATTATGATCCTGCATTAGAGCCTTCCTATTGAGGATTGAATCTTCTTAAACCATAAGCCAAAAAAAATTTCCTTCTCTAAGTTATTGTTATCAGGTATTTTGGTCACAGTAATGTAACACTGATTAATACACACCCAAATGACAAATATGTTAATCCAATGAAATCAAATATATTGATTTAACAAGAGTATAATGGTTATAGGCCATGGTTTTTATTTGACAGACCATAGTCATAAGTCACTTGTTCAGCACCTCTTTCTCCAATCCCCATATATGATACTGTTCCATGCATGTGTAATATATTTAGTATATTTTTATCAGTAGACATTTTATACCAGGTTCCCCAGACGTCCTAAATGATTTACTACATTTGTTTTTCTCATGTTAAAATTTACTCAGTGTTTTGTAAATACTATGGATAGAAATACACACACACACACACACACACACACACAACTATTACAATATCAGACAGAATACATTTACTTCTGTAAAAAAAATTGTTCCATTTATATAACCCATCACCCAAATTCCTGGTAATCACCAATATTTTTATTATTTCTATAGTTTTGTCATTTCTAGAATGTGATACAGTTGGAATCTTACAATATAAGGCCATTTTGGACTCACTATCAGTAATATAAATTCAATGTTTATCCGTGTTGTATGAATTGACATTTTATTTTTGAAATCGCTGAACATTTTTCTATTGTATGGATGTACCATATTTTTTTAATCCATGTACCTATTATAAGAAATGTTGATTGCTTACAGGTTTTGGCAATTATGAATAGGCTGCCAGCAACATATGTATGCAGGTTCTTTATGGACATAAGTTTCAATTCAGTTGTATAAATCTTCCGGATCACAATTGTTGAATCATGTAGTAAGAATGAAAGTGGTGAAATTAATCATTAATATTTTTTTTTAGTACAAGACATTCAAAATAACTCAGTTTTCAATATAAAATTAATATACAAACTGCAAATTTTAAATTATGTTTTGCATAAGGTCTCTGAAATTCAGTATAGTTTTTGTAGCCCCAACAGATCTCAATTTGTACTAGGCTACATTTCAAGGAATTAGAAGACACATGGCTAGTGACTACTCTCCTGTGAATCAGATATAAAGAGAATAATTTGTTTCTTTATACTTCTATAGCATGTTGGGTTATAGAGATACTATTTTTATTATACTAATGATGGTATAATAAAAATATTATAACAAATATTTTAATCTGTAGTTCTTAAATTATTGATATAAAAAACAAGTTGTGAATATCCTTGCACATCAGGAGTTAATATGCTTACATTGAATCCCACTCTATTTTTTCAATTTTTATTAATTTAATCTAGATTTAAAATTCCAATATATTATTGATGATTTTTAGTTTTATAATTGCATGTTTCACTACTAGGTTTGGCTTTTATTTTTAGTTTTAAATTAGTCTCTACTTTGTTTACCTTTTCTCTCTTTGGAATAACAATATTACTTTCATAATTATTAAGTGTATCATAGTGAGGCATTTATGCTACAAGTTGATAATAAGAGGATGTGGAATATTAATCCCAAACAGTCATCCTACGTTAAGCTTATTGATGTTTATTCTATTTTCATTTTGTGCCACTCTTCCAATTCTTAATCAGGTGCATGAGTTTTAACTCAATAAAGCACAATTGGTTTTTTGGCTTTAATTTTCTCATTGTACTGAATAACATTATACACCTCTCAGCAAAATTTCTTGGTTATGATCATAATTGCTTGTTGCTAGAATACACTTTGGTGTTAAAAATTTATTTTCTAAATACTAATGGTTGCATTTCAAAATTTGAATTTCATTGTGAAATGTATACAATGGTTTAGGTCTGTCTCAAAGTCCTATTTCTTTTATGTAAAATGTGTTTTTTTTTTCTTTGAAAAGCTGTTTTTTTTTTAAATCTAGGAAGCCATTTTTTTTCATAAATTCGCAACTTTGCTTTGTATTAACAGAAAAACTTATTAATCCAATATTGGTTTATTTAGGATAGCAAAAGGACTGCTAGTCCCTAGATATCTAGATGTTCTGTTACTTTAATAAAAAAAAATTTAGATAATCTCAAGCAAGTTAATTGCAATTCTGTTTTTTCCCCTTCTCTGGTCCCCTGTGTCAAGAATTAATAAGATTTTTACTGCATTATGTTAGCATTTTCCTGATACTAAAATTAAGCTTTTAGAACTGTCGTTTCTAGGGTAATTCCTTTTCACTTTTTAAAATTATAATAGTTCTTTGATTTTTATCAAATATTCTACTTGTACTTTTTGATGTCACAAATTATGAGCAATATCTATGTACATAATTTTATGGGTTTATATCTGTCTTTGTTTAATTAAATCTATTTTTACAATTTTACTTAAAAAAATTAGGAGGTGCTTATTTTCTTTCATGAGTATTGTTCTCATTATAGAAAGAGTTGCTATAGATTTCCTTTAAGAAGCACATTCCCCTCTTGCCAGAGTGCTGAAGTAGGGTTATCTGTGTGTTTTTGTATCCTGAGAAGATAGAGTGTAGGTAAAGGAGAAGGTAAAATATAAGTGAGGTACCTGGTAACTGGTGAAGCAGGTGGGGAGGGATCAAAAGCATAGCAAAGAGGGTCTTATTTTAGCAATTGGGAGGTCCATTTCTTCCATAATTACCTTTATGCTTTCAGTAATTAATGTTCTATGATGCAGGCCTAAAACCGATTTAGGAAACTTAGAGACTCCCATATTTATAGCTAGAAGCATACAAATCCACAGGCATTAACCCTTTTGCCACATCACCTGTGATCACTATGAAACATTAAAATGGTGAAGAAATAGCTGGGCATTGAAAATAGAAAAAGGCAACACTCCCGGAGTATTCTTGAGCTTGCACCCCACCAAAACTTATTGTGTGTTAAAAATAAATAATAATAAAGAGAGTAATACCTAGACACAGGCAGAACACATTTGTGAGCATTTTAAAAATGGTAGAAATATGCAAGTCAAAATAGAGCAATAAACATTTGAGCGGATAAGACAGGGAACAAAACCAGCTTACCTATTGGTGTGCTTTGATTATGGTTTGTGTTTATCCAGAGGTTCATGTGGTGGAGACATGGTCCTCAGGGTGGCAGTATTAGGAGGTAGTGTGTACTCTTAGGAGGTGGGGCCTAATGGCAGATCCTTGGGTCAACTGAGAATAAGCCCTAAAAAAGCAATATGTAATCCCAGTCTCTCTTTTCTTCCTGGTTCCCAGTGTGACTGCTTGCCCTGACACATATCCCTGCCATTGCCATCTACCATCTACCAAGGGCCCTCGCCAAAACTGAGCCAGTGCAGGCACCATTCCCTTAACCCTCTAAACTGTGAGCTAAATAAAGCTCTTTTTCCTTATAAATACCTGTGTCAGGTATTTTGTTGTGTGGTGAGAAGGTGAGTAATGTACCTATAAGTTAAAAAGTATTTATTTGATCTCAAATATACTCTCAAAAATTATCCCTAAGATAAAATGCATATAGGTTTTTCAAGCTAATTTGTTCACTTTTGAGGGACACAGATATTGTTGCTTATATATAAAAGCATAAATACAGAATATTCACATGGCTTATTGAAAATATTCTTGACATATTTTAGTATTACAGCAATGAAACACAATTAAAAAACTCAACAAACTAATATTGGGTTAGTTACTAACTGTTAAATATAGAATTTATATTACTTCCAATTATTTTTTATTTTTACTAACTATTTTAAACATATTATGGGAAAAATTAATTAATGCAAAACCGTTCAGAACATAAAGTGACAATCTTTACCCAAATCCAGTTACTGCAGAAGGGGGAAATTCTTGAGAATGAGTACATGTGTATGTTCTAAGTACAAGCAATCCTCAACAGAACCAAGAGAACAAAATTGTTTCTATCTCTGTACTGTCAATTCTTGATTAAAAGATGACCCAAGGGGTATGAAAATGCCAGAGAAAGGGGCTAAAGATGCTTAAGGGTAGCACTCTAACAGTTAAGTTGCTATATCTATGGGTATAAAGATTAAATGAGTTTACTATCATATTAGAAATGGCACAATATTGTATATAGGAAGCTGTCAGTAGAATATATTCAAATGGAAACAAATAAATATAAAATAATAGCAACAAGGAGAAAATAATATAGAATGTGATGACCATGTCTGCTAGCTGAGTATCTTCACTATTCACACAAGACATTAAGGCAGAGATACAAAATATCTCAAGAAATCCAGGCAGGATATACACAAGGAAGAATACATTTATGATCCTAATAGAACACCTTTTTAGAAATGATGGCAAAAGAACATCTTAACATTCAGATACAGGTGAGACTGGGCATATTCCAGGTTGTATGGCCATAGACTTAATATCCAGATTCAACAGGAAGCAATATCCTCAAAGGAAAAGCAATCAAATGAATATACGACACCAAAGTGGTTACAGTGGAAGCTAAAGGCAGAATAAAAGCTCAAAAGGGCTGAAACTAAATAGATGTCAACTTAGAAATTTTTACCTAGCAAAATTAGCCTTCAAAATTTCTAATATGAATAAAAATACTTCCAAGTAAAAGGGGAAAATACACGAGAGAATTTACCATCAATTCACCTGCTTTAAAGAAATATAAAAAGTGGTTCTTCAAGTAGCAAATATTTGACACAAGGAAAAAAAAGGCAGGAAGAAATGATGAGTTAAAATTAAATGTCAAATATGTGGGCAAATATAACTGAATAACAATGAGACATAACAGTTATGATATTTATAAATTGCAATAAACACATAAAAAGCAGGATGAGTGTAAATTTTTAAGGTTCTATCATTTTTTGGAAAATAGTAAATGTATTATATATATTAGATTGTGATAAATCAAAGATTCATTTTGAAATGTCTAAGTTGTACATTAGCCACTAGCTATGTATGACTGTTGAGCATACATGATTACACAAAACTAAAATGTGTTTAAGTGTAAAAGAATAAAAATATTTTAATTAAAACTTTTATACTGGGGCTGGAGTTGTTGGCTCAGTGGTAGAATGCTGGCCTAGCATGCACAAGGCACTGGGTTCGATCCTTAGCACCACATAAATGTAAAATAAAATATTGTGTCCACCTAAAACTTAAAAGTAAACATTTTTTAAAAACCTTTCATACTGATTGCATGTTGATATGATAGTTATTCAGTATTATTGTGTTAAATAAAATGTGTCATTAAAGTTCATTTCTTTTCTTTCTTTTTACCATTTTAGTGGGGCTACTAAGAAATTAAAAGTTACATACTTCATTACTTTATACTTTCATTTAACAGTGCTGCCTTGGATTGATTACTAAATACATGATTGCAATGTATGATTAATATTTTAAATGTAAATTAGAATAGTAATTCATCTAATATAATGTAAATACAAAAGAATGGACAAATTTGAGGAAAGGAACAAAAAGTGGTAGTTGAATAAAAAACAAATGGTAATATGAAAAATATATACATAAATATGTCTGTAGTTATACAAAGTGTAAATGAATTAATTTTAAAAGAGTAGAATTAAATGTGCATAATAGTGAATAATCCAAGCCTAAGGTAACTATCTTACATATATAAACACAAAATTAAAAACAAGTTTTTATCCAGCTGAAAAAAAAGATGAAAATTCTCTCCAATACAAACAGTAAGTGAAAGAAGGCAAGTGCCATCATATTAATATTAGATAATAAGACACCAAATATTATTAGTGATAAGAAGCAACTTCGAATTAAGCAGAAAAGTTACAAATCAATCAGCAAAAGATATGAGCATTCTAAATTGTATATGCTAATTACATAACAAAAATATATTAAAAATAATGATTGATCAAAGAAGAAAGAGACAAATTCACCATGGGTAATATAACATAAATACCTCAAAAACTGATAGAAAAGGAAATAAGTAAATGAAAGCCAATAAGCCTGTAGATATGAAAAATTATAATAAATGTCACAAATGACATGTGTAAAGGAATACAAACCCATCACAGTATCTCATGGTCATGTGTCTACTCCAGTACCTTTTCATAGTAAAAGTGAGTCTCTGGGCTGACCTGACATTAAGTGGGATTCAACAACAGATCTTTCAGATTGGTGCTGAGACCCAGCTGTTCAGAAAGGCAAACTCATACCAGAGTATATGTCTATTCTTAGTAAACAGAATCATCACTGCTAGGTTTAGATATGGTTTGAGTGTACCCCTTCAAGGTTCCTGTGCTGGAGGCTTGGTCCCAGGTGTGGTGATATAGAAAAGCGGTGGATCTTTAGAGTTGAGGCCTGGTGGAATATTTTAGAGGGTAGGTCCTAAGAAAAGCACTACCCTGGAAAGGGATTACTTTTGATCTTGCAGAGTGAATTATTTCATTCAGAATTGATTATTAAAAAGTAAGGTCACTCCTCATGATTGACCTCTTATACACGTGATTGGTTTTCTTTTTGATATTTGCATAGTGTGACACAGATAGCACCAGGATAATGATGTCACACTTTTTGGAACTTCCAGCCACTAGGACAGTGTGAGCAATAGTCCCCATTAATTTACAAAGTATTCAGCTTAAGATATTTGTTATACACCCACAATGGATAAATGTACTTATTTTAAGATTGAAGAAGCCCTATGGAGTCAATTTCCCATCAAAGAGCTTGTTGATTTCTCCATGAAGAATGGTCATAATGATGACTCAACATAAGTCTATGTTGCTGGCAAGCAGAAAAAAAAAATGAACTATGGCAGTAACTAGACCACCCTTGATAATTGCGGAAGTACGGTTATTGGGATCATTTATAACCTCCAGATATAATTTGCATGGCTACAGTGGCTGTATGTATTGTGACAATTTATATTTTGAGCAATAACAGAGACTTGCTAAGATTCATTTGTCAAATTATTTTTTCTACCTGTTTTTATTGCATCTTCTTTTTGTGGATTATATTTCCAATTGAGGGTTAGGTTAACATGCTCATTTTGCATACACACATATATTTAATACACATATAATTATATATAGTGCTGATTTTATTTTATTATTATACAAAGTGAATAGACAGGTGCACTACACAAAGATCTGCCTATAAGAAAGCATTCTGCTAAATGAGATTTTCCAAAGCTACTGCTAAGGTGGACCGTAGTATAGATGCTATCCATTTTTGACTATCAAAACACCAAAATAATTTTCTCTTATGTAACCTGATCATGAGGCATCTTCTATATACCATAATTATAAGCTGAGGGAGAGATGGAGGTTCAATAGTGGGTAGATGGCATGGAGACCAAGGAAATCCGCTCATTCAGCTTGTTTGTGTCTTCTCGTGCTATTCATGTTTAATCATACATGTAACATTTCTGTTCTACAATGGATCATTGCTGAACTTATCCAAGTTATAACTTCATGATTCTTTCAAATCCTGATTTATTATAAGCAAAACTGTTGTTCTATATCTATGTGTTCCAACTGAACCATTGTCCAGTGTAAATTCTGAGCTAGCTTTTAAAATGTCTCTTGTTTCTCCATGTCAAGCAGAAAAGCTTTGTTCCAGAATAGTAAACATCTGCATTATGATTCTCCCTTTGAAGTTACCACAAGTTCCACAAGGCATATTTTCCCATTTAGTATTCTTCGATGTCTCCAAAGAGTACCCCTGGTGGGTATATTAGTTTTCTATTGCTGTGCAAGAAATTACCACCAATTTAGCAGATGGTGCTCAGTGTTGAGCATCACAAATTTATTATTTCATAGCTTCCATAGGTTAGAAGTTTGGGTTTACTGTAGTTGTGTTCTCTGTTCTGGGTTTCGCAAAGTTGAGATCAAGACATAGGTTAAGGCTGTGATTCATCTGGAGGTTAAGATTCTCTTTCAAGCTCATTTCAAGCAGAATTCAGTTCCTTTCACTTTCAGGACTGAACTTTATGGTAGTCAGAGAAAATAAGTAAATATTGTTAGTTAATTTGTTTTGTGCTTATACCATAGCCTGAAACTGCCAAAGAGCACGTTTCTGCTTCATATCTTACTGTAATGGACAACTTTTAATGTCACCCTATACAACATATTCTTAGGCATAGAATATTCTCTCTCAAAAATCTGGAGGCCTGGATGGCTTCTGTTCAAGGTAGAGTTATTTGTAGAGCACTTTGAAGAAATAGTCCAGCATGCCCTCCACCAATGGACACCTAGAACTTTTATTGATATGATGGGACTGTGATTATTTGTAGGGTTATCTCCTAGCCTCTAGGGTTCATGAAGTATATCAAATCCTAAAATTAAGTTGCAACTTTTTGACTATCCTCTCTGATTAGCATGACTTCATCAATTTTATGAAGTGTTGTTTTCTGCCTGATTTCTAGTTAGCCCAGGACTCTATAACTACATTATAGCATGCAGTTTTTTAAATTATTCCAAGTGAATTGAATCTGTGTCTGTTTTTTAAAAATGTACATATAAAACAATTCACCACGTCAATGACTGCATTTTGTGTACCAGAGGCTATGTTAATCTTCTGTAGCAAAGATAGGACAATGGACCCAGCAGTTGCACATAGGATTAGACAAGTTAGTAGTAATTCATTATAATTTGCCCTGATAAACCTATATTTTTTTAGGTGTCAGATTGACAAATTCAGAGAAAATATCACCCATTTATTCTAGGTTTAAAATTTAGGTATTAATTGCTATTTTGTTTTACTCCCAGGGTTAAAGTACTGCTTATCTAAGTAAATGGCCTTAGGTCCCTTTGGGGGAGGAGTGAGTGGAGAAGAAGTCTACAGTTTTTCTAAAAAAGAGAATACCATGTATTCTTTCTCTTTGGCATCTGACATTTCTATCAGTCATTGTATAATGAGTCTGAAAACTTGTTCACATCTGAAACTGGATGAGGAATCAAAAATTGTCATTAGAAACTTGTTTGTTGGGCTGGGGATGTGGCTCAAGCAGTAGCGCGCTTGCCTGGCATGCGTGCGGCCCGGGTTCGATCCTCAGCACCACATACAAAAAAAGATGTTGTGCCTGCTGATAACTGAAAAAAAAAAAAATTAAAAAAATTCTCTCTCTCTCTCTGCCTCTCTCTACCTCTCTCTCTCTCTAAAAAAAAAAAAAAAAGAAAAAGAAAAAAAAGAAACTTGTTTGTTTGTTTCATGGCATTCAAAATTGAACACAGAGATTTATGGCCTGGTGCAGTATTATCCCTCGTTAGCTCCCCATGTGTTTGGCTCTTCCTGATGATGTAATCTATTAAAAATCTCCATAACTTTTTATGGGTCAGGTCTCCATAACTTTCTCTGAGTCAGATCCCATTCATTAAGCTTCTGATAGCTAAGGCTTATCATGTGTTTTCTATTGTTTGGGGGCCCTATAACCACCCTTCACATCAGTAAGCCCAAATCTCTAGTAACAACTCTAGTCACTGGTCTTTTTCTACAGATGAGAGACAATATTGAACACTGGTGCCCTCCTTACCAGCACATTTTTATTGCTTTTCTAAATGGTGTAGACACTGGGTATCCTATAGAACATAGGCTTATGGAGGGTTTCTTAGTCTTAACTATTCTACCCACTTTAGCAGAATTACTTCTCTATGCTTGTAATCCCTCCTTCCTTCTACCCTATGCCACATATCTATCTCATTTTATGTTGGTTGTCACTATTCTCAAGTTTTTAGTAGTCATTATAGCCACATGTTTACCCCGTCTTCTGGGATATTTGCCAGTGTGTTCCACACCCTGACATACTTTGAGTGTTCTCAGAATGATTGGCTCTTATTATCTAACTTTATGTTCTACTTATATATACTCTTTCAACTTTTGCCTGCACATGCTGGTTAATTCCTGAAGATTCTTTTGTGTATACATTCTTTCTTCCATTATCACACCTACTCCTTCTCTGGTCAGGCTACATTAAGACTTCACCCTAGCCAAGCATGGTGGCACACACCGTAATCTCAGTGGCTCAGGGGGCTGAGATAGGAGGTTGGAGATTTCAAAGCCAACCTCAACAAAAGCAAGGTGCTAAGCAACTTAGTGAGACCCTGTCTCTAAACAAAATACAAAATAGGGCTGGGGATGTGGCTTAGTGATTGAGTGCCCCTGAGTTCAATCCCTGATACCCCAGCCCCCTCCAAAAAAGACTACTACCCTAATTATTGGCCTGGGAGATGAGCTGGGGTTAATCCTGCGGTGGGGTATATGTTGTCTGATTGAGGAAAGGTCTTTCCATTATTTTCAAGCAAAGTGAGTAGAATAGTCGTTAAGACTGAAGAACAGGCAGTTTCTGCAGGTCCACCAAGGACAAAGGAATCCAAGGAATCAAAATTTTTTTGTGTAACAGGATGTCCCCAACCCATGTTATCAAGATCCTAATATTATCCATCCAGAATCCTAATATTGACACACCAGGCTTGCTTTGGCTGAGAATTTAGCCTTTAAGCCTCTGTTATTCATAAGATTAAGTTATGGATATGACTCTTATCTCCAGTATTTTATATATTTATTTAAATTTTAATTGTATAAATTTTTGTTATAATTTGATAAATGCATACAATGTGTAATGATCAAATCAGGGTAGTTAATGTTTGCCTCTCCTTAAACATTTTTATGATTTTTTTTATTAATGTATAATAATTGTGCTTCTTTATAGAATACTATATAAATTCACAATCATAATACTGTGTGATATTCTCATACATGTATGCAACATATATTAAGCAGATCAAGGTAATTAACATTTAACTACCTTATCATTATTTTGTTTTGTGACTGTAAGCTCCTTTTGTGATTTATAAAATATAATAATTCCCTCCTGTGTTACAGAACACTAGATTTTATTACTTCTGTGTTTTGATACTCATTATTCAATCTACCTGTATAAAAAGGTTAAAGAACAACAATCCTGGTGAGGATGTGGAAGAAAATGTCAACTCTTATACACTCTTGGTGGAAGTATAAATTACTACATCCATTATGGAGAATAGTATGAAAATTCCTAAGAAAACTGCCATATGTCCAGGAATCCCTCTTGTGGGTACTATAGCCAAAGGAACTTATATCAAAAGAAATAATATCAAATAGGTACCCATGCATATCTAGGCTGATTGCTGCACTATTCAAAATATCTAAGATATAAAATCAACCTAGATGCCCATTAACATATGCATTATTTGAGGGAAAGTAATATATTTTTCCACCCAAAATGAATGATATCTTGTCATTTTCAGCAAAATGAATGGTTCTAGAGATCATTATGTTGAGTGAAATGTATCCCATGTTTTATACTACCAAGGATGCATACACTTCAACTTTCTCGCTTAACTTTTAATTGTGATTAATTACTTAGCCTTTCGTTGTCTTCAGCTGTGCATAGCAATAGTCACTCCCATTGTCTTATAATTACTAAATCCACAGTTATCTCAAAGGCCTGATGCATTGGACTTCTAGAGCATTCACTTCCACCAGGAGACCATCCCAATTACCATTGGCAAAGGTTTTAACAACTGCACTGCTGCCTTGCAGTGAGGCTCTCAGTACTCCACCTAAAGAAGTTTGGATTTCTCATTATTGGCAGCATGATGGATGATCCAGCTCCAAAATCCCATTCCAGAATCTATTTTCTTGGACCACTCCTGGCACCAATTGTAATAGGAAAGACTTCCAAGGAAGAACATTCTGACAGGCAGATTAGCACACAAAGGTTTTTAGGAGTGTGTGTGTGTGTGTGTGTGTGTGTGTGTGTGTGTAACAAGTAATATTTGTGAAAGGTAAGGGTTGAAAGCACAACAGGAGAAAGAGAAAAGCTTAACTTAAATGTCTAACAGAAAACTTAGATGGTTCCATGAGGACAATTCAGGTGTTTCTATGAGGATTCCCCCTCCCTCCCTCCCTCCCTCCCTCCCTCCCTTCCTTCCTTCCTTCCTTCCTTCCTTTTCTACAAGGGATTGAAACCATGGATACTTAACCCCTGAGACACACGCTTTTTTGTATTTTATTTAGATACAGGGTCTCACTGAGTTGCTTAGGACTTCACTGAGTTGCTGAGACTGGTTTGAACTCGCAATTTTCCTGCCTCAGCCTCCTGAGTCGCTGGAATTACACGTGTGCACCAATGCATTAGGCTCTATGAGGATTTCATACATAGAATTTCATACTGAGCTGACCCTTCAGTTTGCCCTGGGTTTGAGCAAGGAAGTCAAACACTCATTCCTCTGGGCTGGTCAGTCATTTTTGTGAACTACACTTATGAAGAAGCATGACTTTGTGTGAGATATGCTTTTCAAATTAAGGCAAGTACCAAAGGGAAATAAGAAAAGATATGGGTTTTGCCCTTATTTAATTATGCTAACCTGTTAGAAAATAAAAAAAAATTAAATATTAATGATAACTATAGGATTCACTTTATGCCTGTTATCCTAGAGTAATTATTAATAGTTACAAGTCTCCTGACTTGAGTAGCAAACACTACTAATAAGCAACATATACATATAAAATATGTACAAATAAATCTAATAAAAATTTTAATATTAGTGTGAAAAAATTAATGAGTATATAGAGGACACCACATCAAGACTTAATACTAAATATATTAATCTTTTATATGTAACAATTTAAAATAGGATCAAATTATAGTCAAAATATCAATGAAAGTTTTTGAACAGTTTGAAAATGTTTCTAAAGGTCATCTTGAAAACTTAATGATTAGAATATCCTAAAAATACTGAAAATAAAAGAATAATGAGAAGTGGTTTGTACTGGTTAATACTGAGATGTTATTAGAACACCAAAGTCATTAAAATAAGTAGTTTGGTATGCATAAGTACTGACTGATGAGCAGTACTTGAAAAAAAAGTAGATAGATCCAACTACATTTGTATACACAATATGGTGTAGTTCATAAGAAGTCAGTGTGGAAAGTAAGATGTACTGGGGGAAATAATGCATTCTAAATGATTAAAAAATTAAAACAAAAAGGAAGATGGCCATAACATGCCTAGAAGAAAATAAAGTGCAGGGAAATACTATAGGAAAAAAATCATAGTCACATCTCTATTTTGCATAAAAATAAAAATTGATATATACATAGTTATTATCAATATTAAATAAAATTTTTCTAATGAAAGAATATACATAATATTTAATATTAGTATATTAAAATTTTAACAATTAGAACAAAATAGATGAACACTTTGATTAAAATAGACAAAATATATGAACAGGTGATTCATAATGACATTAATAATTAGTCACTAATAATGACAAGAACACCTAATTAAATAGTTCCTCACAAAGATCAAAGAGATACATATTAAGAAATTGAGTGTCTTCAATCAATCCTCTTTAATTTAGCTCTTAATAGCTTATCCCAGGAACTTATGAAGTCATCTAGAATTTTTAGTTTTTGAAAAAGATTTAAAAAATTATTTTAGCAGATAAATTACCCCATCTGTTCCCAGTTTTTATTGTTATTACCAATAAGGAGTGATGTTTTCGTCAGCTTTTTTGCTGCTGTGACTAAAAAAATCTGACCAGAACAATATTATAGAGGAGGAAAAGTTTATTCGAGGACTCAGTTTCAGAGGTCTTAGTCTGTAGAAGGCTGACTCCATTCCTTGGTGCTGGAGATGAGACAGAACATCATGGAGGAAGAGTGTGGCAGAGGAAATCAGCTCACATGATGGTCAGGCAGCAGAGAGAGATATCCACTTTCCATATACAAATACATACCCCAAAGTCATGCCCCACAATGCTCCACCTCCCCAAGCCACACCTCACCTGCCTTCAGGTACCTCTCAATTAATCCCATCGGGGGATTAATCCATGATTGTGTCAAGGCTTTTGTAATCCAATCATTTATTCTCTGAATTTTCTTGCGTTGTCTCTCATGTGAGCTTTTGGCGGACACCTCACATCCAAACCATAACAAGTGGATTTATGATTTTGAGAATTAAAGAAGAGGAATACATTTAGAACTAATAATATCTAGAAAATCTAGTATCAATAGAGTAATTTTATCCTTATAAAAGCACTTTAATAGCCATAATTACATTTTATTCTCATATGCAATTTATTGTAATCTTATTTATGAATTTGTACTTCTCTTTCTACAACAAAATAAAACTAAGTGAAAATGGACTATGATTGCCATCTTCATGTTTAAACATCAGTTTATATGTAAAAATGCTCTATTTAAGGAGATATTTAGATTTATTCATGTCAAGAAGTTATATATGCTGACAAAATAATTATGTTATTGACAAATGGAATAATTTGTCAGAATACATAAATCACAAATTCCATATCTCTACAATTATAAATTTGAAACATATGAAGAAAACAAAGAATTCAAGGAAAGATTGATAAATTTGTTATAATAAACATTTAACATGTTTTCCTAAGAATATGACGAATCATGAAGAGAAAATTAGTGAAGATACAGGAAGTTTTAACAATTAACAAGTTAAAAACAATCAATTTTTATATGAACCTGCATATCATAAGTAGTGGATAAATATTTTAAAGAACATGTAAGATTCACCATTTAATAGGCCATAAAGAAAGTTTTAGTGACTGAAAAATACACAAAATCATGCAAACCATATTCCACTTAGAAATAAAGCATTATAATTATAAATCATAGCCAAAATTAGTCAATAAAACCTGATGTTTGAAACCTAAAGGCATGCTTTTAAATAATTTATGAATTAAACAAGAAATTCTAATAAAAATCACAAAATATTCAGAATGAACAACACACATGCAGGATTAAGCTTCACTTTAGAGGACCTGTGTAGTTTTAAACCCATTTGACAGAAAAGTAATTACAAAAGGAAATAAAAAAAACTTGAGCCTTCTGCTTCAGGACATAGACTATAAACTGGATTTAATTTCTCACCTTAAATAATTATAAAACTAAACAAAATATATGAAATAATGAATTTTAAAACTTGAACTACAGATAGCTTCAAACAGGGAAATATGAAAAAAATATGCATATAAATAAATGACCTGTACACTGCCTTAACTTAATGCTTAAAGAGACATTCCAGGGTGCGGGGTAGGGAAAGGGAAATAAATTTGACCCCAGTGGTGGATGGGATTTGGATATTGCAAGTACAAAGTGCTAAACATTCACAGAAAAGAATAAGAGGGAAAGAGAGAGAAAAAGAAAGCGGGGAAGGAAAGGAAAAGAAAGGAAAGGAAAGGAAGGAAGGAAGGAAGGAAGGAAATTGTGTGGTGAAAGAGGGCTACAAAGATCTGCAAAGATCAGCTTAATACTAACTGGTTCATGTAGGTGAGGAAACTGATAAGATTGGGTAAAGTCCTGTTAGAAAGGAGCATGTGAACCAATCATCACATGTAGTCAGAAATAGTTGCTTTTCTTACTTGTCAGACTTCCCACTGTCAGAGTCTAGTAGACGCCTGTATGGACTCAACCAACAAATCTTCAAAACAGGACTCCAAAGGATCAAATTGTTTTTAAGAAATTTTACTGTAAAACAGAATAAAGTTCCAAAAGCATTTTTACTGAAAAAAGAAGTCAGTATTCAGATTGTAAAATTAACAAAGTCTGACATTAGATGAAAAATTATCGGGCATAAAAAAAGTAGAAAAATATGTAAGGAGGAGAAAATACAAATGGCAATAGAACTAGAAATAACAAACATAGTATGACTAGCATACAAAAACATTCAATACAGATTGTAATTATATACCATATGCTCAAAGTGAAGAAGAAAACATGGACTTATTAAATAGATAGAAGATATTAAAAGGACTCAAACTTTCAGGAATAAAACAAACAAACAAACAAAAAAAACCACACACTCAATGGATTTAATGGCAGATTAGACACTGTAGAAGAAAATATTAGTGATCCTGAAAATATAGCACAAAGGGGTAGTATGGCAGTGAACTGTGGGAAACCATAGTTAATACTTCCTGGTTCATGTAATATGCGTTTGCTATGGTTTGGATTGGATGTGTCATTGAAAGGCCCTGTGCTAAAGAGAGGCTGGGTTGCCAGCCCATAATGCTGGAAGTGGTGCAGACTTTAGGAGTTGGGGGCTAATGGAAGGAAATAGGTCACTGGGAGCATGTCTGGGACATCTTGTCCCTGGCCTCTTGCTTTCTCTCTTTCTCTGGTTCCTGGCTGCCATGAGATGAGTAGCTCTGTTCTTCCACAAGCTCTCTGCCATGATATTCTGCCTCATCACAGCCCCATAATTGTGGGAGCAAGTGATCATGGCCTAAAACCTGAAATGATGGGCCCAAATAACACTTTCCTCCTTTATTTTTCACAAGAGTTTTGTTATAGCAGCATAAAGAATTCCAAAAAGATAGAAAGGAAGGAAAAGATAAAGATGGTGAACAAAATAGCGGCCAAAATTTTCTGCATTTGCTAAAACTCTGGAGACCCATATCAAAGAAGCTCAATGAACCATAATCAGAAACAATCTACACTAAAGGACAACATGATAAAGTTGTCGAGAAAATTTTCACAAAAGCTAGCACTGGGAAAAAATAAATTAGTAATGATTGCAAACTTCTCAAAAACACTATAAAGGAGAAAAGAATGGAGGGATAGCTTCAAAATACAGAAAAATGTGACAAGTTGGAATTATCTACCTCATACCTCATAAAATTATCTTTCAAAAACACAGATTAAAAAATTTCTAGGTTTTGAGAAACTGAGAGTTATCACCATCAGTGGATTAATAATATATTATTCACTATCCTAAGTAAAGTAAATGTCAGAGAAACTCTTAATGAGGGGAAAAAATAATGCCAGATGTAAATGTGGGTATACCCAAAAGAGTGAAAAGCAGAAATGGTATGTTAATATGATATGCTTTCTTCTTTATAAATTCCTTTAAAAGATGACTGATGTATTACAAAAACAATAAAAATGTATTGTGGGTTTTTAACTTATGTAAAAGTAAACTATATATCAATAGTAGTACAAAGTTCAGAAAAAGTAAAATAAAATGTTGTTTTAAAGTTATTTAATTGCTCATAAAGTGGCATAGTTTGACATAAAAGTAGATGTTTACAGGTTAACTCTTAATGCAATCACCAAAAAGTAACATATCTAATAAGCCAATGAAAGAAATGAAATTGAAACATAAAAGACAATTCAAAGATAGTCCAGAAAACAAAAGAGACTAGAGAGTACAATATGAAGATGAAAGGTTCAACCCCAACCATATCAATAGCAATATTTAGTATAAACATTGTATTAGAAGGTGTGTTAGTGGTTGAAGCCATGTGGGTAAGACATAAAATAAATTCAGATTTTAGACGAGAATGTAAAACTCTTTGCAGTAAACATAATATTCCATGTAAAACATCATAGAAAATGAATAGTTTCTAGAATTAATAATGTGCAAGACATAAGGTCATAATATAAACAATGTCTCTATATATACTAGCAATAAATGATGTAAATAAAAATTTAAGATTACTATTTAAATTAGCATAAAATATGAAGTAGAAATTATTTTAACAAAATACATGTAAAATCCATAAACTGAAAACTATAGAATGTTGCTAAGAAAAATTAAATTTTTTTACTTTGATAAATATATCATGATCATGGTTTGAAACAATTAATATTGTTAAAACATCAATTTTCTCCAACTTGATTTATATGTTCAATGTAAACTCATTAAAAATCTTAGAAACTATTTTACTTTGTAGAAATTGACAAGTTTATACTAAAAGCTCTGTGGAAAAGCCAAGGATATAAAATATTAAAAATATTAAAATATTAAAAACAAATTTTTAAATTATTAACAAATTTGAAAGAATTGCAGTAGGTTATTTAAAACAATGTGGTGATACAGTTCTCTAGACATCACAAATTGGGCATAAAGACATATTTAGGTCCCTGGAGCAGAACAGAGACCCACAAAATAGATTCTCACATATATAGCTGTTTGCTTTTGATAATTGCACTAAGATATTTTAATGGAAAAAGGCAATCTTTCAAGAAATGGTATTATATATCTAAATGAAAGAAGAAGAAACTTGACTTTATAGTAAATGCCAATATTTAATGTGGATCATAGATCTAAATGTAAGGTAAAAATTCTTATCTTAAGAAAAGATATGGATAGAATATAAATACAAGAGAAGATGCTTAACATCACTGGTCATAGGACTATGCAAATTAAAACCACAATAATGTAAATCTACATAATATACAGATTAACTTAAAAAGGCTGCTCCTACCAGGTGTTGTAAGGAATTGTAACAATTCTCATAAAGCATGGAAATGTAAAATAGTAAAACTACTTTGGAAAACAGTTTGCATTTTCTTAAAAATTTAAATATAGAGCTACCTTAGGAAATAGCCATTCCATTCTAAGTACACCACCAAAAGAAAAACTTACATGCCCAAATCTTTATGGCAGCTTTATTGTAATGCACAGAAAATAGAGGCAAGCTAAAAACCTGCAATGTTGAATTGATGAACAAAGTGAGGTATATAAACTGTATAATAAAAATAATACTCGGTTCTCACAATAACCAACTATTGACAAATGTGTCACCATAGATGCATTGCAGAAGAAATATACTTTGTGAAATAAGGTAGGTCAAAGTGTAAAGACTCAATTTTTGCTTATATAAAATTTTAGAAAAAAATTTATAATGTTGGTGTACAAACCAGTAGTTGTCCGAAAGATCATGCAATTCAGAGAGGCAGTAATGAATGCATTATAATAGGGCATAAGGACCCTTTTAGGATAACAGAAATGTCTAATATCTAGATTATGCCGACCATTTCACTGATGTAAGCATATGTCAAAACACATCAAATTATAAATTTAAGATATGTTTATTTTGTGCCAAGTATATCTCAATAAATCTAAAAAAATATAATAACAAAATCCAAGCAAGCATCACACAAAAAAAAAAAAAAAAAAGAAATGAGCCAGAATTGTTTAACTATTGCCAAATCCTTGTTGAAACATTACCTCCCCACACACCAAAAAAAACAGCTAAAAAACAATCAACTAAAATTAAAGTATGGCTAGATTAAAATACAGGTGAAATAAATAGTCATCTGGCAATTGGCAATAAAGTTTAAAAAACAGAGAAACTACTACAATAGTAAGATTTGAAAGACAGTTTATGGATAATTAAAGGGATTAAACGTAATAAGAAAATGATGTATATCCTTTAATAATAATATTTGAAACACAGATAATATGGACAATTCTCCAAAGAGTAAAACTTACCAATTTAAAAAGCAATAAGAATCTTTAATAAACTCATTATCATTATTCATTTGTCAAAGTGTATTAACAATTTGGCCAGAGACTAACACAATTTAAGAAACTTTCACTGAAATTATCACCTTTCTTATATTCACTTTTGCAAACAAAAGTTAGGTAAATAATTATTTCCAATGTATCAGGTAACTCAGCAAAATTGTGTGAGAGAGTACCAAAGAGTGTTTTTCTATAAAAAAAAAAAATGTGAGTTTCACAGGGGAGCACTGATTAAAAAAGAAAAAAATATTTCATCAGTAGATTCAGAGAAAAGCATTCAACCTCATTTAAGACTCATTTGATTTATAACATTTAAAACAAAAGAATTGGAGGAAACTTCCTTACCTTTATGAAAAGTCTCTATCAACACCCTACAGGGAATACATGCAACACAAAATGCAGAAGTATTTCTAATAAAGTAAAAAACAAAACAAAACATAAAGATGATTGATATTACTTTTCTTATTAACACAGTATTACACAGGACCTAGTCTGTTTTGAGGCAAGGAAAACACATAGGAAAGAAAAGTTTCAAAAGGAAGAATTTCATTCTTATTATTCACATACAATATGAGTAAGTGCATAGACCATCCAAGGAGGATCTATTTCTGTCTTTTAGGAGGAATCAGATATTTCAGTAAAGCTGCTAGAAATTAATCAATAGGCAAAAATCAATACCATTCCTGTAGACAGCCTGCAGTGTGTTTCAATGATGGCTGAAGAGTTCGAGCTCATAGAACCTAAATCTTTTAATATAAGCTGCAAGAAAGCATGAGTTTTGAGCCAAAGAAAGACATCACTCTTATGAAACAGTATATTAAGCAAATTTGTCCTTTGTTCAGCAGGTAGACGCCATCTTTATCTTCTAAGGACATTTGCTATACAAACATCCTTGAAAAGATGGGCTGGAACAAAAAGCCAGTTGGTGCCTTAATTGTAAGATGTGCAAAAGTGTGAGAGACCAATAGAGAATTATTTGGTAGCAACATCCTATTGGCAAAGAGGTCACATATATAAGACAAGCCAATGTGGGAGGATTTGGATTCATTCTGCTCTCTTTCCTTTTCCTGTCCTCCCTCCCTTCCCTTCATTCTCCTTTGTCTAACCTACTGAATGTCTATTTTTCCCTTCTCTTCCCTTATTGTGGGTTAGCTTCCACATATGGGAGGAGACTATATGCATGGATAAAAGGAGGATTTATTGAGAATCATGACAATAATGATCTATCACATTTTTCTTTTTTTATTAGTTCTTTTTAGTTATATATGACAGTAGAATTTATTTTGGTAAAATTATATGAGCATGTAGTACATCTTGTTCTAATTAGGACCCAATTCTTGTGGATGTACACGATGGTGGGATTCACTAGGTATATTCATATATGTACATAGGAAAATGACTTTGATTTATTCTGCTCTCTTTTCTTTTCCTATCCTCCCTCCCTTCCCTTCATTCCCCTTTGTCTAACCTACTGAATACCTATTCTTCCCCTCTCCTCCCTTATTGTGGATAAGCTTACGCATATCAATGAAAACATTCTACCTTTGGCTTTTTTGGGACTGTTTTTTTTTTTTTTTCAATGAGCACAGTAGTCTCCATTTACTGGCAAATATTATAAAGTCATTCTTCTTAATGGTGAGTAATATTCTATTGTGTATATATCCCATATTTTCTTTATCCATTCATCTAGGATACATAGATTGATTACATAGTTTTATGAATTGAGCTGCTACATACATTGATGTGGCTGTGTCACTGTAGTACATCAATTTAAATCCTTTGGATATATACCAAGGGGTGGGATTGCTGGGTCAAATGCTGGTTCCATTCCTAGATTTTGAAGAATTTCCATAGTGCTTTCCAGAGTGGTTGCACCAATTTGCAGTCCCACCAACAATATGCGAGTGTTCCCTTTTCCTCACATCCTTGCCAACATTTACTGTTGCATGTATTCTTGGTAATTACCATTCTGACTGGAGTGAGATGAAATCTCAGGGTAGTTTCATTTGCATTTTTCTAATTGCTAGTGATGTCATATATTTGTTGACCATTCATATTTCTTCTTCTATGAATTGCCTGTTCAGTTCCTTTGACCATTTATTTATTGAGTGGGGTATTATTATTTTTTGGTGTTATTTTAGTTCTTTATATTTCCTGGAAATTAACACCCTATCTGAGGTTCAGGGCAAAGATTTTCTCCCATTTTGTAGGCTCTCTCTTCTTGTTCTTGATTATTTTCTTTATTATGAAGAAGCTTTTTAGTTTGATGCCATCCCATTTATTGATTTTACTTCTTGCACATTAGGAGAATTGTTAAAGAAGTCAGTTCCTGAATCAAAATATTAGGGTGTTAGGCCTACATCTTTTTCTAGTATATGCAGGATTTCTGGTATAATTTTATGTCTTTGATCCACCTTAAGTTTTGCTATCATATTTTTCAATCTAACTCAATGACAAACATATAATATTTATAAGAAAACATGTACAAATATGTCCATTATAATATTTTTTATAAGTAAAATATTGGCTATCACAAAAATTTATCAAAAGGAGAATAGATAATAAATTCTTGTGTATTCATATAAATGATTGATTGATAGTAATGGTAAAATAATAATAACAGGTAATCTTTATTGACTATTAACCATGAGTGAGGCACTGTTGTAAACATTTTTTAGCAGCCTTTATCCCAATATTTTTATTTATTTATTTATTTATTTATTATTAGTTACACATGACAGTACAATGATCTTGACAATTCATACATTTGAATCAAATAGGGTATAATTTCTCATTTTTCTGATTGTACAGTTTGCAGAATCACATTGTTCATACAGTCACCTTCATATATGTATACAGCAATAATAATGTCTATTTTATTTTGCTGCCCTTCCTATCCCCCCTTCCCCTCCCCTCCCCTCCCATCACATCTCTCTACCCAATCTAATGTGACACACTTCTTTTTTTTTTTTCTCCTCACAGCATCATACATGTATTCTGTATAACGATGAGGGTCTCCTTCCATCTTCCGTGCAAATCCCCTTATCCCACCTTTTTCCTCCCACCTCTCTTCACATTTTATTCTATTATTTCACAAAATTTAAGATGCTTCAGAGGCAGGTACATTGACCAAGATTTGAGATCTAGTAAATTAATTACAGTTTATTGGTCTGAAAGATTTATTATCAAAATGAACATTTGGAACAAAAACTGAGTGGAAAAGTCAAATAGTAAATGGATACAATATAAATTCACTTATACAAACAACAAAGATATACAAACAATAGTATGTATTTATTTTTTCCCTTTTTGTGTTTTTAGCACTATTTTTTAGTAGTATATCTATGTAGGACTCTCAAATTTATTTTGAGCTTTGCTTTGCTTCTCTTGCTAGATTCTATCCTCTTCATCCACTATAAAAAAATGAATATTTTATTTAGATCTGGGGATCCAATGCTGTGGCCAAGACAAGATTAGTGAAGTAAAAGCCTACAGATGGTGGAGTTCCTCAGGGCCTAGGAAGAATGACATATATCTCAGTTTCTATTCTCTCCTGGGTCTGTTTTCTCTAACATCAAGATTCAAATCATGTTGTATCTTTCAAAAAGATACAACAAATCTAACAATTATATGCATTCCTCCTTTACAGCATTGGATTTTTCTTTTCTTTTGTATGCTTTCTTTTATTCTTATTTGGTGGGATTTTTCAAGGAAAAGAGGTAAAATTATGTGTTCTGTTCATTACCTAGGATGAAAACTGGAAAACACAGCTCCATGCTATGTCTTTGTAGTTGTCCCTTTTCACTTGTTGAATGGACTGCATGACTGACCTTGTATTATTCCCTTAGCATCCTTATTTATTTTTCTCACCCATCCATACAAGGGACATGCAGATTCATGTTCCTGTATAATGTCCTGCATATGTTAGATACTGCATGACTTCACCATAAGGTGTGGTCTGATGGACACAGAAAAGAATTTCTTTCTTTCACAACACAGATATTTATGTTTGATGAAAATGCAATGAATATTCTTTTCACATTTCTCTTTTGGTCTTTTCTGTTATTTTTATTATATTCAGCAAATTTTAGATTTATTTCAACCCTCAAATGAAAACTATTGCAACAAATATTCGATCCCTATCCTCTACTATTCTTACCAGTCATTTAGCAAAGAATTTTGTAAAATTCTTTGTAATTTTGTAAAATTTTACAAAACTGTTATGTTTTAAACATGTTGCTGTCTTTAAATTTCTAAAGAATTTCAACAATATTTGTTGAGCAATTTGGATATTCTTGGTATAGGTAACACAGGAATGAATAAGATATAGTGGCTGCCTTTGAGGAACTCATAGACTAAGTGGAGAGAAAGAGCCATACGCATATTAACCAAACTATGGTGTGATATACACTAAGACAGAGGTTTTTATAAACTGCTCCAGGCTCACAGATAAGAGAGTGATTAATTCTGCTTTCAAAGCTGAGGGAAAACTGTAGAAATTAAATGACATTGAGTTGAAACTTGATAGATAAGTATAGGTTTCCATAAGACAAAAAGTAAGTGAGGATAATATTCTGAGCTGTATAAGAGTACTCACAAGTGATTGTGGTGTAGCAGAATTTGGGGAATGTAGGTATTGCTACTGAGAAGTGAATGATATTAAGGAACAAAATCAGGGAAAAACCTGGATGTTGAGTTGGGGTGTTGGGGATCAGGATAAGGGGTTTAGTTTAGTAGGCAGGCGTTAGGGGCTTTTAAAAGATTTTGGATAGGGAAAGTCATAACCAGATTTTTGTTTAAAAAAAAAATTCAGTCCCCTAGAATGTAGGTTTAGTGAAAGTAGTGACCTTGTTTGTTTTATTACTATGTCTGCAGTATCAAGAAAAATCCACACATACAATAGGTTTTTAGTAATATTTATTATGGAAATCAATGGCAGCTGAGAGTGGAGGCAGGTCATTTCAGGTAGGTGGCTTGTATAAGAGTCCAGGGAAGTGAGGTTTATAAAGGCCATTTTTATTCTAACTTGGTGGCTGGTTAAACTGGGAGCAGAGCACACCATCACAATGGCTCTTAATGATAGCAGCAGTACTGTCCAGAGATCCTGGACACACACTAGCAAAAACGTGTGTATGCGTGTGTGTGTGTGTGTGTGTGTGTGTGTGTGTTTTAAGGAATATTTTCAATTCTTAAAAGCAGAGGAATTTTTCTCCCCTCTTGTTTACTTTCCATTGCTTGAATGGTCAATAAAAACAACAAAAGTTTCCTTGCCCATTTGTTGATTGGGTTATTTGTTTTTTTGGTGTATAGCTTTTTGAGTTCTTTGTATACCCTAGAGATCAGAGCTCTATCTGATGTGGGAGGGGTAAAAATTTGTTCCCAGGATATAGGCTCCCTATTCACCTCACATATTATTTCTCTTGCTAAGAAAAACTTTTTAGCTTGAATTCATCCCATTTGTTGATTCTTGGTTTTAATTCTTGTGCTATAGGTGTCCTATTAAGGAAATTGGGGCCTAACCCCACGTAATGGAGATTAGGGTCTACTTTTTCTTCTATTAGACGCAGAGTCTCTGGTTTAATTCCTAGATCCTTGATCCATTTTGAGTTAGCTTTTGTGCATGGTGAGAGCTAGGGATTCAATTTCATTTTGTTGCATATGGATTTCCAGTTTTCCCAGCACCATTTGTTGAATATGCTATCCTTTTTCCAGTGCATGCTTTTAGCACCTTTGTCTAATATAAGTGGTCATATTCTTGTTTCTTCTTTTCTACTTCACTTTTCCAACTTATTTCCCCTTATTTCTTTACCGCATATCTTTAGTTGTTTTTCTTTTCTTTTTTTTTTTTTCCCTTCTCTTTCCCCATTTACAGTCTCCACTTAACTGACACTGATAGTGGTTCTGAATTGAGAGAAAAGAAAAATTCTGGCCTTAATATACTCTGCTCCCACCAGTCTTCTTCTTTCTGCTGTTGTTTTTGTAGGTTTTGCCCCTTTTCCAGCTTTGTGAGGCTGGTGCGCCGTGTTCTCTGAGGCTTCCTCTTGATTTACTCCTCCCCTTCTTGTGAGAGCTGTGTAATGTGTCTTATGGACTCACTCCCCTCTTCCTCACACCAAGGTCATGTCAGCTGTGCCCACTGATAACTCACTGGCAGGTCCCTCATTCACCTTCTCCCTCCCTCCCTACCTCATTCATCTTCTCACCCACTGACCCACTGACCCACTCACCCACTCACTCACTCACTCAGTCACATACACACATTATTTGTTTTCTGGCCTTCACTGACAAGATACAGAAGTAAAAGAGTGTTTACTATTTTACCAATAAAGAAACGGAAGTTCAGAAAGATCTTGATGAAAGAAAGCTAGTCATTAACAAATGACAGGATCACAAAGGTTAAGTCAGTTACAGAAAAGTTGACTTTTGTGTGTTAAAAATCAGCATAGCTGGAGAGCTTTCAGTGGCATCCAGCGCGATGACACCCAAGGCAGGGGGTTCACCCCAATACCTAGTTGAAACAATGTGAAATATGAGTTCAAGGTCAGCACTGAAAACCGCCTAAGCAGGATGTTCCTCCAGGCCTTCCAGGCAGGCTGGGCACATGGCGGCAGTGTCACTTCAGTAAGAACCACTGGGATGGTGAGCTCTGCTACCAGTTTAACCAGCTGCCAAGTTAGAACAAACATCAAGGTTATATAAATGGTTAGAACTGATAATATTTATAAAGAAAGGAAACAGAATATAAAGTGAGATTTGTATCGATTTTAAACAACATTTGCTTAATTTGTGAGAAATGTAAATATGATTCTCTGGAAATGTCAGGTGCCCACCTTAGTGACCCCAGCATTTGTGTAAGACAGAACACACAGAAGGCTGGTGCTTAAGTTTTAGAATTTAAGGACCATGACTCTGTGGCACATTTACAGATGTCTCATTAACAGTGTTTCCATATCATGAAGCCGGATGGGAAAGTCTTTTATTTCACAGCCTCAAAATAAAATTCTTTTATCTCTGAGGTCTGAAAAGAGCTGGGGTGGCTTCGACTGTATTCCTCACCCCTCATCTGCACTTCTACTACCACCCCCAACTTTTTGCTGTTGTTCTGAATTCCTCAGCTCCAGTGGGAAAGGCAATTAATTAAGCTGGTGCTGTTACCCAGCTCATTCAAACTGTTAGTTTCTATACTGGATGGAGCCTTAGGTTTTTCTGGGGGAGTGTGTTAAACACACAGGTTCTTGAGCTCCATTCAGGTCTCAAATCACATTTACTCTGTGACGTGGAAATCCATATTTTAAGAAGTTCTAAAATGATTCTTGTGTACATGTGTTGAGAACTATTGAAATTTGGAACTTCCCAATCCAATCAATGTCTGAGCTGTCCTTATTGATAACCTTGAGGTTGCCAGTGCAAAAGAGAGACAAAGTGTCCTGGTAAAAGTGTGCCTCTTCCTCAGCAGAGCCTAGGTCAAATTCAGAATCCTATGGAACCTATGTGTGGTTGCAGATCTGGAGAATAGATTTGTCTGGAATCACTCTGGGAAGTCTGCCTCTTTTGTTGGCTGCCTTCATTGACCTGGTCAATATTGTAAAGTATGTTCAGGGATTTATAAGTATTCCTGATTGGTGAAAGCAAAATAAGTTGTGTTAAGGTGTGTGTTTTAAAATGTGGTTAGAAAGTATTTAGGAGCCATATAGAATGCCTGGTAAGTAACTCAATCAGTTTCAAATAAATTAACACTTATAAGTGCATCTTATACATTTTATGATTCATAGTGTGATAAATGAGAAGTTTTCAAGTAAAGGGGTGACATCATCAGGTACACATTTTAGAACAAGTTTCAATTAGTTATAAGTAGAATGGGATGGATTGGAAGGGTAAAAAATAGAAATGGGAAGATTAGTACTATGTTAGTTCACTTCTGTTGCTGTAACAAATGCCTGAGAAAATAAACTTATAAGAGAAAAGGTTTATATTGGTTCATAGTTTTGGAGGTTACAGTCCATGTGGTTTGATTGGTCTTATGCTTTTGAGCCTATGGTGAGGTACCACATGATGACGACGGGGAGCATGTAATGGAGCAAACAACTGACCTGGGAAAGAGAGAGAGCAAGTGGATAGGGGAGAACACACAATCCCCTTTGAAACCATGCTCCAAGTGATCAAAATCCTCCCACTGGGTTCCATTTCTTACAGGCTCTACAACCTCCCAATAGTGCCACAGTTTGCAGACCAAAACTTTAACACATGGGCCTTTGGTGGACCTCCCACAACTAGAGCATTACAAGTACCAGGGCTTGAACTCAGGCAGTGGTAGTTAGAACATGATATTAGGAGCAGATTTCAAAGCAGTTTCCAGGATTGGGAGATCTTTTCTAACTAACTATGTAGGGAGACTGGTTAGACAGAAAAAGAAATTCAGGATGACTGAGCTATGTGGAAAGCTGATCATACTCTAACAGAGACAGAAGGTACATTAGGAAAAGTAGGCTTTCCCACTTCAGCCCCATATGGAATTAGGCCTGGTCAATTGGTGGTTCATAAAGGTCCTTAGGACTGGAATTCAGAAGGAAAGGAAAGGAGATGAAGGATCCAGGAAACTTTGCAATTTATTTGGGGGTTGATGATTAAATTCTTGGGGGAGAGGATAAGATTTCTCAGAGGGAGAGCACAGAACAAAGGCGAAAACTAAGGACAGAGACAAGGGCATATAAGAAAAAGGGGTGACCCGTGGGATGCTGGCATTGCGGCTGTGTGTGATGGTAATGGGAAGAGGTGTGTGGAGAGCTCAAGTGAGAACTCTCACACAAGTCTCCAGCTATAGGAGATGCAAGAGGTAAACCAAAAGTTGAGTGGAAAATTAAGGTTCAATAAGTCATAAGAGAAGCCACACCAATTTTGTAAACCTCAGTGTCGGTGCAAGTGCTATGTACCAGAGCACAGAATGAAGATATGAGAGCCAACAGAATGACAATCAGCATGGACTGGGAACTGATTAAGAGTGGTTTGAGAGATCTGACCAAATATTGTGTTTGTGACTTTCTTTAAATAGCCCAGCTAAAGCACAATGTGTGGCAAACCATCCATATGCAAAGATCAAGGAATAGATACCAAATAAATAGGTAAATATTTCAAAGACTTCCTAACATCAGTTTCTGAAACTCTAGTACTAGTATTGGCACATAGTAGGTTCTCATTGAAGGTCTTATAGAGGCATTAAAGAGTTAACCAGAGTAGCAAATAATTCCTGTAAGTAAATTAAATTCAGCATGATCCTAAACATGAATTCTGGCTTGAAACATCTCTGTTGAGGATTTCGGGGGGCTGTCACCCTCTCTGGCTAAAATATCAAAGCAAAGTGCATTCACCATAGAAAATATTTGGGTCACTTTTGCTATCCTTGATGAAATAGGGAAGCTCCACTTCTAATACCCCTGGAGAGCAGAATGGGTAGTTCCCTTATGAGAGCTCTTTCCTTACTTATGAGATTGCAGAGCTGATAAAGAATAATGAACCCTGTAAGAATCCATAATTATCTCACACAATTTTAGTTTCGTAAACTTGTAGTACTATGGTTCCCTGTCTTTTCTTTGAACCTTTGTTTTGAAAGACTGCAGCATGCTCTTTATTTTCCCTGCACCAGGTCTGCTGTCACCGGGCATATCATATCCACTATATCACATTAATGGCTGCCAGCTCAACAATGTGATACTCAATCCCATATATCAACCACTGATATAATCCATTGCCATACAGTATATTTCATTTGCATTTATCTTTTCCATATACAGTGCTCTCCTTTATCACTCTTTCAGTGGTCCCTCTTCTCCCCCCTGTTTATTCTCACTGGCACACATCTATACTTTCCTCCTGGCTATGTTATTAATAATCCCTACAAAGACCTTTCTCCCCCTTTTACCTTTCTCCCTCTCTGTAACTGACAGCTCCTTACAATTTGGCCTTTTAATGCGGTAGAGTCAGGCCTGAATGAGGATGTTTCTTTGTTATTTTCATAGGCATTAGCATAGCTGCCTGAGCTGGGGCTCAGGCACTTTCTTTAGATATGATTTATGACATCAATCCAATTTATGGCCATTTAAAGGAATGCTGAACTGGCTGTAAATCAGCAGAAGCACATAAAATACTCATGAGAACTGCTGGAATCCATCTGCATCAGCCTCTATCACCTGTAACGGCAACCAATCAGCAGCAAAGAGATGGTGCTATCATGTGGGCAGAGGGAAGTGATGGCAATGATAGGCTTGCATCAAGGAGAAACAACTCACCTGATGATAGCAGATAGCACACACAAGAACTGCAGGTGGATTAGAAAAGTTTACAGGGGTAGAGGAGTGGGTTAAAAATAGGAGCTGATACCTTATAGGTGCACATTAAGGAGATATTGCAAAATAACACATGACAATAACTCACATAGTTTGTAAATGTTTATGATTTACAAAATTTGTGCATATTTTCTAATTTAAGCCTTTTGATAACTTTGATAATTGTTTTGTAGTTTGCCCATTTTATGAGAAAGATGAAGGCTATAATTGCCACAGGTCCAAATGAAGTCTGTAATCTCTGGAGCAGATAGCAAAACCAAAAAATGGTGAATCATTATGAATTGTGGGAGTCAATTAATTAATTGAAGAAAGACATTACGATGCCTTAAATATATCAGCAGGCACTGAGTGTCATGCTGGGCACAGATGATTTATCCTCTCTTTGGAAATGAGGGTTAATACACCCTTGAGAATTTGTGGCTCTTCTAAGGTGTTTGTCTCCCAGTGTGTTGTTGAAAAGAAAAAAAAAAATCCTTCAAATAAGGCTTCCTTGTTCAGTCCTTTGGTCCTTTGCTTGTGACATGGATCTCACAATTTTCTCTTTCATTGTCCCTTATATTGTGGTAATGCATGTGTGTGGATGAATATTTTGTCTATTTATTTTTATTTCCTGCTCTCTCTCTCCTTTTCCTATCTCCTCTTTCCACTCTAAAAGACCATGGAGTCTCTGACCATTGCCTCAGGAAAGTTATTATAGAAAATAAACTAGACATAGATTTCAAATACTTTTTAAGCTTTTTAAAAATATATTTTTAGTTGTAGATGGACACAATACCTTTATTTTATTTATTTGTATGTGGTGTTGAGGATTGAACCCAGTGCCTCATACATGCCAGACAAACACTCTTCCACTTCCCTTAAGGTTTTATTTCCCAAAGTTTAAAGCTCAGAATGGCAGAAAACTTTTAGATAGAGTAGAGTGTCCAGGAGAAGCAGAAGCAAGGGAAGGATCAAGCCCCTGCTAGTCCCTTTCTCGTCTGTAAAGAGATTCTCTGGGCTTGGAGGAAAAGAAAATGAAAATCTGGAGTTATTGAGCTCTATAGATCTGGACACTGATCCTAGTCTATAACACTTTGTAGTCACAAAACTCCATGTGCTTTTATTACTTTAATTAAAAGTGTTTCAGTTAATAATTTCTAAAGTCTTTGTTTTTGTGTGTGATGTGTGTGCATGCATCTTTATCCCCTTTTTCCCTCATGGGCTTTCTCCAAGTCCATTTATAGCGTATTTTCCATCACATGCTAGTTCCAATACCCCATCTTTCAGGGAGTTGTATATTTCCTAATGATTTTTTACTGTTTTCCCACCTGCTTCCCTCACCTCCCATAAATTATATCCCTTGGACAAACTTTTCCCCATCTGTGCATAAGTTGAACTTTTCAGAGGAAAGTGCTATAAAACATCTAATCGATAAATAACCTTGTTCTCTTCATGGAGTAAAAGAGTCAATCAATCTTTACTTCTCCACATAACTGTGCATATCTTATCATACCTCAAATCCCATTACAACTATTTCTATGGAGAATTTCTTTTTGGTTGTAAGGGAGATTTTGCAATAGGTAAAGAGTAAAAAGGGTGCCTTACTTATCCAGAATATTTAGACTCCTTTTCAAAATGGGGTGGTGAACAGAAAAGCAAAATAGGCTTTACAAAATGTTGTTGTTTGATACCTTTGTAAGACAAAATTTGCATTCTGACCTTGGATGTGATAACCACGAACAGGACTATTTTAATTTTTGAGCAACATTCAGGGCATGAACAGTAAACTCTAGGGAATTCAAGAGCCTTCCTCAACAAGACTTAAACGCATTCAAAAAAATGTAGATGAACTATGCCTGGGATTATGTAGTCATTACCCTTGATTAAATTTAATCACTACAATTTATGGAGGACATGAGTTGTTTGGTTCTGAATTTGTAAAGACTGGTTGTTTATGTTTAATGAGTTTGATGGAAATTTATCATCATCCTACCTTGTTTTGGATATACTTGTGTGACTTACAGTTTTCATCATCTCATCCTACTTTCCATGGGACTGAATTCCCCTTTGAAGTAGGCTGGAGATATCAGAACAGATAAGCCGTGTTGGAAAGAAGAGACTCAAGGATGATGGTAGGGCACAAGGCTGAGGGTCAGAAACATGACACAAGTACACAGGCTAGTAGAACTTAAGGCAGAATTTCAAATCCCATATAATTTACTTATGGACCCAATTGTCTCAGTCACTTATAAGCTGTTTGACTTAATTGAATTTGTTAGCCTCTTTTTGTCTCAGTTTCTTTATCTTTGAAGTAGAAATATTAATTTTAACTTATTTCAAAATTAATTTAGATATTTCATGTGGAGTTCTTAGAGGAGTTTGTGACACATTATAAGTGATGCACAATGTTTAGCTGTTTGTATTTTTGTTACCATATTGTTACACACTTCATTTCTTTTATTTCATGTTACTAAAGCCAACCTAACTAAATTACATTACCATGATTTATCTGTCCCCTAGCTTCCTTATATTATTTCTAAATTGTTATGTTATCACCACTTCCTTCTTTGACAACTTCTATAATCCACATATGCTGTAATTTAACTTGCATATGTTCTCACTCATTGCCTATACATTGAACCAATTCCATCCCAGCTCCATAAATCCTCATCCGTGAACACAGTGATCAACAGCAAAGATTCCTATGCCTTGCCCATCTGGTTTTCCCATACAGCTTTCCAACCTAGATTTTCAGTAATTTACCTACTGGAATTTATATTCCATCTACTAAAAAAAGGATTTGAGGCAATAAACATCAAAGCAGAAAGCTAGCAATACCCTCAAAAGGAGGTAAATTGCCATTTTAAACATTGAGATGATAAACGAAATTATTTTCCTGAAAGCAAAGTTTATTATTTCAGATTATTTCAACTAAAATATTAGCACTCTAGGCTCACATACCTGTATCTAAGTGGTTTGTGAGCACAGGGTAGGAAGTTCAGACCTATAGTGGGAGAGGATACTTATAGACCACATCATATCAAAACATCTCTCTAATATCAGATAATTAAAAAAATAACAATGATTGATATAGATCTGTATAAAGGATGCCTGGACATACCTTGAATTAAAGAAAAAGGTACTAGATATATTTAAATGACATATATTTTCATTTAATTATGATACCAATCTTGATTGATAAGTTAAGAAATCAATCCTTCTCCATCTTCTCTAATGAAAAGAAAAAAGTGGCTTACATGGTGATTATGGACCACATTTTTGTGTCTTCCCAAAATTCATTTGTTGAAATCCCAACCCCTAATGATTTGGTATTAGGAGGTGGGGCCTTTGGGAAGGAATTAGCTCATAAGAATGGAACCACAATGATGGGATCAGTGCCATTATTAGAAGAAACAAGAGAAAGCTCTCTTCCTCTCTCTTTGTTCTCTACCATGTAAGGACACAGAAAGAAGATGACTTTCAACAAACTGGAAAGTAAGCTCTCACCTGATGCTGGATCTGCTGGCATGGCATCTTGAACTCGGATTTCCCAGCCCCCAAGACTGCAAGAAATAAACATGTATTGTTGATATCACACTGTTGCTACTACATTACTTCGTTATAGCCTGAATGTACTAAGATGATGCTTAACAATGTAAGTTCCCAGATCCATCCAAGATACTTAAAACCAGGTTCTTCAGGAGCAGTGCCTGAAAAAATCAAGTGTTTATCAGGTACTTGTTCAATTTTTATTTTCTACTGACATTTGAAAAACACTGAGTTGGAGAATCACTTGGTAACCTGACCTGCCTCCTTCTTTCTCCTTCTGTTGGTCTTCAGAAGGATTTCTCTTAGATTAGGGTGAATCATCACAGCCTTATAAAAATGGGGATCATTTAGCAACTTTGGAGCACATAAGAATACTTCCAAGATAATTTTTGTGGAATTTAAAGTCATAAAATGCATTTACTTTTTTGTTCTGATATTCCTGATCTGTATGACTTTAAAACATTGACCTTTGATGCTTCATGCTTTTCTTTTTTCTTTTTTCGTTTTTTTTTTTTCTGAAGGGGGAGGTGTACTGTGGATAGAACCCAGGGGTAATTTACCATGAAGTCACATCCCCAGCCTTTTAGTTTTTTTTTTTTTTTTATATATATATATTGAGGCAGGGTCTCTCTAAGTCAATTATAGGTCTGTGCCAACATGCCCAGCTACCTCAGGCTTTTCTATCTGTAAAATGGCATAATCATGTGTTACTTCCTTCATAAACCTTTGTGATCAGATGAGATAAAAAGCAAAGTACTATATACATATATACATGTTAATTAGTATGACTGTCATTCCTTTTTGGGGCTTTAGTTATTTCAGGGAGGACTTTCCCAATAATCCTCAATTATTTCCTTCCTCTTTTTGTCATTTCAGGGACACAGCTACAGTGCCTTTGTGTGCTGCACAGTCTCTATTCTTTCTCTTTTTTCCATCCATGCTGTTTTTTTTTTTTTTTTTTTTTTTAACATCCAGAGAAGAATGCTTAGAATTTCTTTACTCCATTCCATCCTTTTCTCCAAAACTGAATTCTGATGCCAAACCAGCCATTTTTATCCCACAGAGTAACAGGGAAAATGCGAACTTGGCTGTTGGCACTGTTGCTTTCTCTGACTTCTCTTTTTTTAAAGGCAAAGTTATTCTACAACTTGACTAGTTGGAGCTGAGATAAACAAGCTTTCCAAAGTCACAGAATCCAGAATAGTACTTGGATTTCTGACTCATGAGAGGCAGTTTAAAATTTTTCTCCATCTGTTTTGAGAGCATAAAGAGAGTGTTGGTTCTTGTGTTTCAGTCATTAGTAGAATTAAGAAAGAATATCCATCTCATCTTAATGCGTCCGTCTGCCTCTTCTATGGGAGCATCCACCTATTATCTCATTCCCTGAGAAGGCTGTTCTTCTAAAATTGTAGAAATCATAGTATTCGGTGGTGTACCACAAAGGGACTACAAATATTTTATTGTTTTCAGGATGCCTGAAGATCTAGAGCGAAGGGAAAGGAGAGTGGTATGGTGTATAAACCAGGGCAAAATATAAACAGCAATAGACCAGGAATAGAAGGACTTGGAGAAAGCGGCACTTGTGTGAGGGTTGATCGACATCTGTACACCCAACACATATGTCAGATACATAGGCATGTACAAACCTGTACACTTGATTCAAAGACCTACAGAGGACTAATAGAGGACGACCATCCAGAGCTCAGAAAGCCTGAAGAACAGCACTTTCTATCTGACACTAAGTGGTGAGTCTGGGATTCTGCTGATTTTTTTTTCCCCAGTGGATTTTATATCTTTAGTGCCTTCAAATTCTTAAAGATAATGTGCTAAAGAATCATCTAAGGGTCTTGTTAAGAAGCAGAGGTGTGAGGTGGAGCTGGAGGTCTACATTACAGTAGATATCCAAGCTACTGCTCTACAGACCACAATTGATGAGCAAGGGACCCACTCTAATATTTAATGAATAATATGTACCTTCAGCTTGAGAAGCTCTGAATGAGACTGATTCTCAAATTTGGATTATATACTGGAATATCTGAGGAACTTTAAAAAATATGAATCTATACCTAGACATTCTGATTAAATGTCCTGGACTATAGCCGGGATATTGAATTATTAGATGATTCAAATATGGAATCAACTCTAGATTTATATCTAAAATCGATATCAATGGTTCTCAAATTATGGTGTTTATGCCAGTAGCATTAATAAAATATCAGAACTTGTTAGAAATGTAAATTCTCAGGCCCCTTCCAGAACTTCTGAGTCAGAAACACTCAGGGGGGAAGTCAGGAATCCCTGCCTTAACAACTTCTCAGATTACACTTAGTTTGAAAACCAGGACTCATTTGGAATACTTGTTAAAACACATTGTTGCTTCCACTTTGCTGGTTTCTGATTTGATATGTCCCAGATGGGACATGAACATTCATTTATTCAACAAATGTTTGTTGACTTTATGCAAGATGCTGAACAAATTAGGATGGATAGCCACAGTCCTTATTTTAAGAAATTTATAGTTCCTTTGACCTTTATTTAATTATTCCTGCATTTATTCTTTCATCTCATGTTCACTTATTTTTAAATTCTCTTATTATGTAACAAGCGCTTTATGAGACACTGGTTAGAAGTTAACAATAAAACAAATTTAACCCTATTTTTGAGGGAATTGCAATCTATTGGGGAGGAGGGAGGAAACAAACAAAACAGATACATAAATAAGTATGTACATACAAACTAGGATGAAGAACGTGGTTATCAGAAAAACAGAGGAGGCTACTTTAATGGGCAGGAGAGAACACTTTAGAGGTAGCAACACACAAGCTCAAAAGAGACAGGACATAGTTAAAGTGGCAAATAGTTTGGGGATTGTAATCTGATAATCTTGTCTTGGTTGGAAAATTTAATAGCTGCACAAATGACTTGGATTTCTCACCCTCAGTTTTCCCATCTGTTAAACGACAATGGTGATAGTCCTTAGTTCATAGCGATCTCATGAGGTGTCTCATGGAGATAACCCATATATTTAGTATGTGTAAGACTTATTTTCAGTACTTATTTTGAGAGAGCCATATGAACATCCACTAGGTGTTGGCTTTGTTGTAAGCTGAACATATAATCAAATGTGAAGTATTTTTTTTTTTGTCCTCAAAGAGCTTACAGTATTATGATTACTCTGCTATGGTTTACACATGGTTTAAGTGTGTGCCCCAAGGATTTGTATGTTGGAAGCTCGGTCCCCAATATGGTGATGTTAAGAGTTAGTAGAAGCTTTAGGGGTGGGACTAGTGGAGGTCTTTAGGTCATTGGGGACATTGCTTTTAGGACTTGATGTAGTTTTCATGAGATCCTGGTTATTTCCTGTGAGAGGGTCTTTACAAAAGAGCAAGAACGTCTCCTCCCCAGATTTTCTTTCTTCCTGTTCTGCCATCTAATCTGTCTCTTTCTCATGGACTATTACCATTGAGATGATATGAGGCTTTCACCAGAGCTGAGCAGAGCCTGGCATCATGATCTTAGATCTCCATATATATGAGCTAAACCAAAATTTTATCTTTATAAATATCCAGCTTCAAGTATTTTGTTATTGAATTGGAAAACAGACTAATACATACTCAATAAAAATCTTATACAACATTAAGAAGATGACTATGGTGCACTCTGCATTAAATGTTATGAAGGATATTATTTCAGGCAGAATAAAAGAGCAAAATCCCATCTTCTCCACTGGAATCTTAGTAGGTAAGATCCCTCTGATTTTTTTGACTCATAACTATCAAACCTTTTCTCAGTAAGCAAATCTGGATTACTGCCTTCTCTTTAAGAGCTTTAACTATACATGGAGTCAATACCATAAATCCTTCCTTACTATATGCTAACTCTGGGAACCACTGGCAAAAATGTTGAATTGTTCAACAATTCATTAATCATGGAACATTTCTTTAGCAAATTATAGTTCGTGAACTGTGCAATTTGAAAGTATCAAGAGGCTAAAAGCAATGTTGTGTGGCCTTTGAGACCTCAACAACATATATTAACAATGGTAATGGTAACATTATAATAGTAAAAGCTACCATTTATTGAGTGTCTACTATATGTAGAGACTGTTATAAACCCTGTGTATACCTTACCCATTATCACATTTGAATCTTAACAAACTTCATGAGGCACATAATATTTTTCAAATATGGTACCTGAGGCAGGAGTTAAGGGACATATCAAGGGCTATGTTGTGAAAAGCATTGAGTCTGAAGGAAACTTTTCTCTTTTTCTTTCCACTCCTGTCTCTGCTTTTGTTCTGCAGTACTTGAGTGAATTCTTCATCTTTCATCTTGGTTTTCATGTTTTTTTCCTAATCATTATAAGTGGAGGCAAGTAAAGGAGCAATTATTTTATTCATTTTCCTATGTGTGTTTCTTTGTATTTATCACATTTGTCTGGCAAAAGCCAGATGTAGAGTTTGAGTCACTATTACCTTTCTCATATAAGCCAGAGAGCTTATCTACACATATCTCCATATCCTTCTTTTTTTTTTTCAATCTGTAGTTCCAAGTGTTTTTACTAATTAGGGTCAATTGTCCTTATATACTTCTTGTCTCTTCTCATATAGGCTAAAATAGAAAAGTAAGGTGATTGTGAAAATGCAGAATAGAAAATGGGTTTGTCTAAATTTTTGGACTGCTTTCAGATCCCAAGATAGGCACTTGGATGAATGGGCTAGGTAATACGGTTACAATTATGATCAATCCTAGACTGATCATATTACTTGAGTTTTAATTTCTATGGTGTACAAAGAATATAGAATACCAAGATGTAGTCATAATTCAATATGACTTTAGTGCTCATGAAACAATCATAATTTGTACTCATCATTATTGAGTTGCAACACATTTTCTGTGGTTTTGAACAATTCATAAAATATTATATGCAAATGAGAGTAGGTAGCATCATTTTAGAAGGGGCAGAGGTTAGTTGCTCGTCCTATTTTAGAGAATTCAAGGAGAGAGAGAGAAAAAAAGCTTTGGTAATAGATACCATCATGATCTCAGCATTTTTGCTGGGAAAGATCAAAATTGTTACTTCTTTCTCATCAGAAATCCTATTTGTGACATTTACACATATCTGTGAATCTTACTGATTACAGCATTGAATTAAGAATATGCCTATTTCTGTCCCCTTTATTTGTCTTTATAGGCCTCCATTTTATCAGCTGACCATTGATCCAGTTCCTTTCAGTTCTGCTATTATGTCTTTCCAGTGAAGATTGCCAGAATGATTACCAACCTTTACTTCTACTTTGTGTTTTCCAGATATGGTTGTTGGCTGATTTCTGAGCAATGATGTCAGTGAAAAGTTATGACTTTTGCCGGTGGAAATGATGCGTTGGAGCGTGACATTAATTTTCTCAACATCTCTTAACTTATTGGACTATGTAATTCATGAGAACCTATAACAATTTGAAAATTTTAAGACATTGCTTTTAAAAAGAAAGCATGGTTGTATTATTCTTTTAAATACATGCAGAAATATCAACTTTGCTAATACTGAATTTGCAACTTCACATAAGTTGTTTGATTTAATTTTGTATCACTTCAGTGAGTTTTTTCCTTTATACCTAATTTAGAGATGAATTAGGTAGCGAAGCACATCATGGGGTTTCAAGATTGCCTGAGTTCAAAACCTGATCTTACCAATTAGTCATATGGCATCAGTGAGTTAATAAACATTTTAAGTCTCAGTTTTGTCATATGTGCTAAAGTGGAGATAGTATATTTTACTTAACTCCATAGAGTTGTTCTGAGGATTCAATGAGATGAATATAAAAATTCTTAGCATAGTGTCTGATAATATAATAAGAATTCAGTAAATGTTGCCTATTATTATCATTGCCTAAGATTATAGAACTAATATGTAGTGGAGCTGAAATTTGAATTCAATGTTCTTTATCTCAAAGGTCTCTACTCTTATCAGGGTACTATGCCTCCAGAGACCAGTTATTAGCCCAAGATGATTTGTGAGCAATTACACCTAACACTTGTATGAGTTTTGGTGTTTGAAACTGTTATCTTGAAGGTCTTGTCCCTGTCAGATCAATTCTCTACCTTGCAGTCAAAGTAATCTTCAAAATACATAAATCGGATCACCACATGTTCCTTCCTAAACTACTTCAATGGCTTTACATGGTTCCCAGGATAAAATTCAAATTTCTTATCATAGCCTGAAAGGCCCCATTTGACTTAGCATCTTCCCTGTGTCTTACGACTTTCACTTTTTCACTCACTCTGCTCAGCAATACAATGTCTTTTCAGTTTCTTGAATTCGATCATGGATTTTACACATGATGTTCCCTATAACTAGAAGAATCTTTGCCTCATTTTATTCTTGGTTAATTTTTATTCATCCTTTGGGCTTCGGCTTAAATGCCTCATTCTCAGAATGGACAAACTTGATTACACCACTTCCTTAGCCTTCCAACGTCAACAAATGCTACTCACATTTTTTAGCACTTAATAAAGGTGCTAATTACGTATTTATCTGTTTATTTGCCTTGTATGTCTTTCTTAATATACAACTAACTTGTGAGAGTGGAGCATATAAGTATATCTGTTTGGCACAACACTGTATGGGTGGAAGTCTTATTCTTTCTGAGCTTCCTTCCTTAGACAATCTGCTGTATGAATAAGTCTAAATTTTCATGAGGTGTGCCCCTGTGTGTGTGTGTGTACATATAGAAAGTTTTATGAAAAACTGTCATGCCTATGTACTTATTACATAATTTTATCAATTTTAACCATGCTCAATTTACATTTTTAATTACAAAGCATTTGAGATACAGCAGAAGACCGCTCTCTATTTAGGGACAGCAATTGATTTGAATTTGGCATATATGTACATCTATAATAATATAAAAATACTTATGCATATTTTTATATTATTATAGATGTACATATCTTAAATGACATGTGACCTATTTATAATATTTATGAATATCATCAAAAGGACTCATAGTGATCATATCATACTGCACATGTTCTCATGGCAATTAAAGGAAGCAAGAAAGGAAAGGGAAATGTAAAATGTATTTTCAGGTCTCTGCTTGCATTAACTCTGCTAAGAACCCAGTGGCCAAAAGCAAGTCACATGTTTAAGCTCAGTCAGAATGGGAGAAGACTGCAAATTTTGGGGCCATAAGGCTTGGACACAGGGGCACCCCTTCACTGAGGCCATAAGTGTCATCAGTTCACTCCATACCCCCTCAGAACACTGAGCTGGAATCACAAACAGAGCTCTATTCCCCCCTCCTGTAGGCTTTGGCATAAGCAATTGTTAAAATGTTTATGCTCCCTCTATTTTTTTTGATTATGATATTATGTTTAGTGGATCTTATTGCTATTTCCTTTATGACTTTAACCTGTGTGGTGATTTATTGACTTTAGGCAGTTTCTATTTCCTCATATGAAAATGAGAATATTAGAGTAATGACCATTTTTCCCATCATTATTCTCTTAACTGTAATTTTTTCTGTTATGTTATTCTATTTACATTAGGATTTATCTTAATATTTATTGGTCTTACACTTATATGTCTTATATATTTAATCAATTGATTTCTAGAAACTGAAATTCATTGCATATAATTCACAATTTTTTAAATGTGTACAATTATTCATTGTAAAATCAGAAAATGTGTTTATCTTAGGAAAGGAATTGTTACCCAGTGTCATTTAAACTCTGTGGTAAGGTAATAGTCTCAGCATCCAATTTTAATGAAATCCGTTTTCAAAGCTTTTAAGCTTTTTTCCCCTTCTTCTGGGTCATACTTAAATATATATTCCACATTGTCCTCTTTCTTGGGTTATTTTTTTTTCATTTGGCAGAGTATCTTCTTGAATAAATTCTTTTATTCATAAAGTATGTGTGGGTTTTAAACTACCTAGTTCTTGCCTGTCATTAAGTGTTTTCATTCTTTTCTCCCACTCAATTGATATTTTTCAAGCATATAGTTTTGGTCTAGACTCTTTTTACTCCTTGAAAAGGAGAAAAAAACTTGAGGAGAATACTGTATTATCCTCTGATATCCAGGTTGTTGAGTATGTATAATTATCCTTAAAATTATGAAATTTCACCTAGTGGCAGGTGTTTCCATTTTTATTTGAGTATTCAATTTGTCCTTCAACATAATAGAATTCTGATTTCCTTCAATATGAGGAAATAATATCTCATTATTTGTTTGAACTTTAATCTTTATTATCATACTTTCTACCCAATTGATATTTTATTAGATCACTATTGACTATCAAATATTTGACCACAATCTAACATAAGAATTACATTATGCATACTATTCAATATGTACATGTGTATTACTACTATATATGCTACATTCTGATTGTCTTAATCAGCTTTCTGTTGCTATAATAGAACACCTGAGACTAAATAACTCACAAACATTAGAATAGTTGATTTTGTTTCATGACTCTGGAGTCTACAAAGTACAAATGGTGCTGGCATCTGTTCAGATTTCGAGGGTCTCATGCTGCAACATAATATGGCAGAAAAGGAAAAGGGTAAGCAAGTTTATAGAGAAGATGTAAAACACACGATTTTACAAAAACCAACTCTTGTAGTAATGAATTCAGTTTCAGGAAAGTGAGATCACATTCCCAGGAGATGGTATTCATTCCTTTATGAGAGAGGATTTCTTATGATCCACATGCCTTTTAAAGATCTTATCACCTCTCAATAGATGAAGAATTAAGCTGCAACATAAATTTTGGTGGGAACATACCTATTTAAATCATAACACCATAGCTGGGCATTGTGGTGTGTGCCTATGTCCTCACTACTCAGGAGGCTGAGCATGTTCAAGGCCTACCTGGGTAGCATAGCAAACAAACAAACTATGGCACTGATCTATTAGCTAGCTAGCATTTTTGTTTTTCTTTCTTTTTAATGCTGATTATTAAAGGCTAGATTGATATCTTGACCATATTAGTATGCTTATGGTGCTATAATAAGATATCAGACTGGGTGACTTGAACAACAGAAATTTATTTCTCAGAATTCTGGAAGCTGGAAATCCCAGGATCTGAGTGATAGCATGCCAGTTCCTGGGAAGGGCCTCATTTTGGCACATGAATGTTGACCTCTGTGCTATATCCTCACATAACTGAGAGAGAAAGAGACATCTCTTGCATCTTTTCTTATGTGTGTGGTACTGGGGTTGAACCCAGGTCTGCTCTACCACTGAGTTAAATCCCAACATTTTTTTTTTTTTTTGAGATAAGATTTCGATAAGTTGATGAAGCTGGCTATTTGCAATTCATTTGCCTCAGCCTCTCAATTCACTGGGATTACAGATATGCAGCACCACATACAGATTCCTGTCTCCTTTTATAAACGAACTAATCCCCACATAAGGGCTCAAGATCTAAAGTCTTCCTCTCTGAATATTATCACCTTGGGCATTAGGAGTCCATGTCTAAATTTTGAGGAATACAATTCAGTTCACGACAAAGACCCACTAATAGGCTACTTCCACAGCTTGAACATTAATGTTTTTGGTAAATTTGTTCTTTTGAACTATTTATCACCTCTTAAATACTACCTCTTAAATGTTCCTTCACATTCCTTTTGTTATATATGTATATTTTTAACTCTGTCCATTGTTTTAATAAATCAGTCTTAAGATGGAGTCAACTTATTGATTTGCCAATGAGTTGATTTTTAGTTTTCTTTCTTCAAATTTTGAATTTCTAGAACAACTTTCCTACTTTTTGCATACTATTTTCATAGCAGCCTATTCTTTTTTTTAATGACTGCATTGCCTCTCTTCCCCCTTTTTAAGTCCATATGTAATTTATATAACTTGAAATCCACCATTTGAAATTGTATTGTCAATGGACTTTTGAAAATAAATTCACTCTGTTGAGCAATGATCACCCCTAGATAATTCCAGAGCATTTCAATTATGCCCCACCCTGGGAAAAAAAAAGTTTGCCTATTAGTCTCAGTTCTATTCTCCCTTAGTCCCTGGAAAACAATAATCTACTTTCTCTGTGTATTTACTTAATTTTAATGTGTGAGAAGCTTCCCTCCCATTATGAAATTCAAAGATCAGTTAAGATGCAGAAAATTACACTAACCTTGACCAAGGAGGTGCTGCCTCCAGACACTTTGAATCTCAAGGAAGTAAAATAAAGATTGGGACATGCCTGGAGGCTGTGCTGTGACAGCTATGGAACCTGAACTGTTGTGTAGCAGGGAGCCTGCACCTTCGGAGGACTCTGGGGGATGTTGTAAGGAGGTTCTTGGATGCATCTTACTTCCTTTTTCCCTCTTCCTTTTCTTAACTGGGCTCTGTGGCATTCCTGATGATATTGTGAGCTCTCGAATATTCTTCAAATACATTAGTTTCTAATAAAACAGTATAATTTGGTTTCTGTGGTTTTCCATAACTGCTGGTACAAAAAATAATAATAAGGAAAGGAAGTTCTCTAAATAAAAGTAAAATTAATTGCATTAAAAAATCTTAAATTATGAACAGTGCATTTTTTCTTAATTCCTATTTATGGTCCTTTCTTCCTACACATATTTCTGGGTTAATAAATATCATCCATATACTTAATATGGTAAGCAAGACTTTTCCTCGTTCTTTCTGGTTCTGCAATCATATATTCAAGAGCTACTTGACTGTGTGATTTGAAACTACAAAATCTGTGTCTTCTCACTGAACTTCTATACATACCTTTTACATAGTCCTCAGCCCTCTGCCTCCTTACAAACCACCAGAGCACAGATCTGACATAGAGATATTTTCCTCTTCTATATTCCCTTATGTTTCCTAGAAGATCACTGCAAAACAATTTTTCTTTCATCCATTTGTCTCCTTTATCTATACTCATTCTCCAGTTCCTTCTTTTCATAATTCTCTTTGACAGAAACAACTCAAAACTCATAGGGTGTATATATTTGAGGATAGCAATTTCATTGTTGAAAATTCACTAGTAATATCCCCAATGTTCTAGTACAAGCTCCTATAATTTATTGGATGAAATTATTAGCTTCTGGTGCAGTCATCAAACGACCCAAACTTTTAGAACCATATGACATTAGTCATCTTGCAAAGATTTTCCGTGCATCTCTTCTATAGGAATTCTGGAAGGCTTATTTAGTCACCAGATAGGGGAGAAGGAAACCTCTGCCTTTCAGTGCTCATGGGTATTGTTTCAGCTGTTGCTTCCTGTTCCAGAAAAGAGGTTTGTGTTCCCAAATAGCAACAGGCAGATGGAACCTAGTGGCATCGATACCCTTTAGGCATGGAATAAACTCTTCGGTTTGCCCAGACTCTCCTATTTCCCACTGTCTCCCAGAAAGCCAGGGGCCAGCTACAATTTTCTTACCAGGTCAGCATTGGTTATTTCTGTGGTCTGCCTCTTCCCCCAAAGACTTCAAGTTTGTGAACTGTTAATCTAGACCATAATACACAGAAGACTCTCATCTCAGTGATTCAGATTTACTTAGCAACTTCTTTGTCTAAAAAAAGCTGGGTACTGCTCCCCAGGTTCCCATGGTAAGAATAGTCCAGATCTTACAGCAAAAAATGTTTGACTGTTTTCTAGTAGGAAATGTACAATGCTTCCATGTTTTGTTTTGTTTTTCCAGCCATGCTAGAATATCAGAGTATGAGACACATTCTCAAGAAGGCTCTCCAGCTACCTTGACTTCACAGCAAGCCACCTTTCACTGGAGGGAAGTTCATGCTTTCAGAGGGCTTACTCAACCACATACATTTCCTGCCTGAAGCTTCCACTGGCCACTGGGTAATTACAAACAGCAGCAAGCTTCAGAGCACAGAAAATAGAATTCTAAGAAGTTCTCAGGAAAGGTTGCCAGCTGTCTAGGTGCCAGAGTGGGCACCGTATCACGGAAAAGCCCTGCGGGAGAGAAACCAGCTGCAGCCGCTGTCCCTCTGAGGGTGACCAGATGCAGTTGCTGTCTGGTTTATTTTACTTCGGGTAGAGAAATTGTAGTGACAAGGATTGGAGGGGGTCTCTCAGGATTCCCTCATGCCACCAACACGGGCGGCCAACTTGGGCTTCTGAGGAAACTTTTCTTCCCCAACTCTTTCCAGGCTGCTGCTAGAAATCCAGTGTTTGGTCCCTGTTGGTCCATAACAGAACCAAAGACGTGTCTGTTTCCCAGGTGGGTGCCTGCCACAATGGTAAGGAGCCAGGGGTGTGAGAGTTTTTTATTGCATGCCCTTAAGTACATCCAGGATCTGGGCTAAATAGAGAAGATGGTTATGTTGGTGCCAAGGTGCACTTCTCAGTTTTAAAGAAGAGAGCAACTCAGTTTCCTTGCAAGTTCTCAACTGCCCTTTACTGGAAGCCAAGTAAATTATTTATGGTGAAATTATTTATGATTATAGTACCTCAAGTCTCCATAGCATCTTTCTTTAAAGTTTCCTCACAGTTTTTGAAAAAAATCTACCAGGTCTGGGTACTTCAGTTGTATTCACCAATTAGGACAGAAGAACCACATTTAATAGGAAAGAATTGCATGAGTCTAAAAGTTATAGCAGTTGAACTAGCAGGAGTGAACAAATCCTGGGTAATGGTCTCCTTCCTAAGGCTGACCTCCATTTCCCATTGTGATTGTTCCTAGAAGAAACTCTAGAATTTCAAGATATTTCACAAATCCCTTTGGAATTACCACAGTATAAAGGCCATTTGCCTTTACCAAGTTACCTATCAGCTTTTATGACCACTAATCCCAATCATGAATGCCCTAAAGTAGGCACATGTCCCCTATGCAAATTGAATTACTCAGGTATTGCCACTATAATGCTGTGAGACAAATTATCCCCAAAGATGAATAGTGTATTAAAAAGCTTTAAGCTCTTTGGGGATGCTGGAGCAAACCTACTCAGGGCGAGGGACACCTGGATTTAGCTTCAGGCTCCAGGTTAATCACAGGCCTTTTCCATTTGTTGCTTTGGCTAAGTTACTGTGTAGGAGTAGTTCCTTGATGGATGACTGGAGCATAAGAGAGCAAAAGGAAACATGAAGCCTCTTGAAGACCCACCTTAGAACTCCAATGCTTTTACTTTCACCTACATTTCCTTGGCAAAAATCAGACATGTGGCTAAATTCATCAGCACTGGGGAGGGAAATGTACTCTGCCCACTATGGGGGGATACCAGGAAGTCCCATAAAAAAGGACATGTGTAAGTAATTCTTATGCAAAAAGGGGATGAAGAGTTGTAAATAATAACCTATCAGTGAAGAGCACAGGAAGAAAATCTCCCTGAAATGGTGGAAGAGAGGAAAGTTTTCATTATTAAACAATGAGATTATAGATGTAAGGAATTTAAGTAGTTCAGTCTTGGAAAGGTGAATGTAATTAAAAGGAGCATGACTTGAATGGAAGACAGCCAATTAGAGGATTTGAATGTTATTACAAGTAAGTTATTAACCATCCAAGTTTTACAAGTTATTTAAAAAATTTCCCCAAAAAGGTTTATCAGTTAAGAAAACTCTGATGCAGAAAGAAAGAAGAGAGGTTGAGTGAATAAGCATAGGAAGGAGAGAAGAAAAAAATAATTCTAGCCAAGAAAAAGACAAATTGTACTAGTGAGAGACATCCTGGGAGGGTCAGGAAGTCAACATTCCAGAACCACTCTTCCTCAAGCAGACTAACTGGTCTCTAAATTGCAGGGATTCTCTTCAACTTAAAAAAAAAAAAAAAATGTTGTCAGCATTTTTAAAAGATTCACTGTGTAAAGGCATTAAAATGACAAGAAATACAGAATCTTAAAAAAAAATACAGCATATTCTGTTCAGATTGACTACCCAGTGTCTATTCTCCCCTTTGTATTAAGAGAATCCATTGTTCATGTGGGTGGCTATGAACCCAATTTAACATGTATATTTTTCAACCTTTTTTGCTGCTATGGATGAGTCTGTGACATAATTATGACTAATTAGATATAAGTTTTAGGGTGAAACTTTAAGGTAAGCTTTTACCAAGGGCTTTCATCTGAAATCTGCATTTTGACCTTTCTGCCTAGACGCAGTTGTTACAGACAGAGCGACTATCTTGAATTCACAGGTGAAAAGCATGAAACCGCAGTCAGTCACTGAGCAGAAATATTGGAGCATTACTCCTTGCTGGCATTTGGGAGCCTCTGTGCCAGCATCACTACCTAACTCCCATGTTTATTATTATGTGAGAAAAATAACCTTCTACATGTGGGTAGCCACTGTGGTTGCTTTTCTGCTACTGGAACCAAATAAGTTCCCTCAGAGAGTGGTGGAGGGTTACTGTAAGTCACCCTAATCAAACTTTTCCCCTTATTTTACCATGAATGCAATAGCCATTCTGAAATTAAAGTGATGTCCTCAAGGTCAGGTAGCTAGATATCTCTACCATCCTTTTAGCACTGTTACCCTTACTATTGGGACTAGAGAAGTATAAGTGAATTAACCCCAAACAGTATCCAATCAAAAGGATCCACAGCATAGCCACATTCTGCTCCAACTCCCTGAATTCAAAGCATTGAATTCCCGTTTCTGCCCATGTTAATATGAACTTGAGCATGCCAGGCTCTTCTGAATTGATAGGCCAGAGTCAGTTGACCTACAATTCTATTGACTTTCCCTGTGCTCTCCTAAAAGAACCAAACAGGAGACACGCATAATTGTGAACAGCCATGCCAAGAGGCAAGCCTGGCATTTTGGAGACTCTCAGATGTATGTTAACAACTAGAAACGGGTAGTGGTTCAGGGAAGCCAGAACATCTCCCTCCATTTCCCAGAAGGAGAAGCAGCTGGAAGACCAGCTGGCTTCACTTGTAGGAGACGTTCTTTGAAGCCACAGGTGGGTTTTAGGCTGCCAGGAGCACAAACACCAAAAAAGCATTATGAGATCAACATCATGGTGTGAGGGCTAGAAGTTCATCTGCTGACTGGGGATTAGGAAACCCCATTCAAGAATTTCATTCCCTCCTTTGAAACTATTGATTAAGGATCTTTACATAGGAATCTGTCATCCCTATCTTTGGGATTTTAGTGAAGTAAATTTTTATGCTTCCAATTGCCTAAAGGAGTCTAATGCCATGGCCTGAACCCCAACCTTATGTGTGCACATGTGCACACACACTTGGGGGCCCATTGTTCACATTTACATTATGAGACTTGGAGCATATTTAACATTTTCCTTTTGCAAAACAGAGGCAACTATCCCCCATTTGGGGGGAAGAGTGGGCAAGGGAGACATGTCTCTAGCTTTCAAAGTGCCTCACTCAAATTCTTTTTACAAATAGCTGTAGTTTTCTTACTGACATCAGTTAAAAGGCCTTTCAATTGAAATTGTCGAAGTGACAAGATAAACGGGTACATTTATCTTAAAGCTTTAGAAATACACAAGGGAATGAGTCTCTGGAAGAATTAGAAAGAAGCCATGAAATTCCTTAGTTTGAGCTAAATATGCAAATGCAGTGAGTTTACTCAATTTTAATTTACTTACAGGAAAATCAAAACACCATAATGGTCAGATCCAAACACTTACTATTTTCTTCTTTTTTTAATTACCAAATTTTTTTTTCTTTCTTCCTGTCTTCCCTTGTATATCTGGTCAGTTATCATCTAGTATTTTTTTTCCCTTTGTACATTAACTCTTTTAAATGTGCTTGAAGCTGCTATTTGTAAGAACTTGATGAATTTAAGTTCTGGCAGTGATTCTCATATTAAAATACTGATGAGAGAGCACATGATAATCTCACAAATGAAAGGACATTTCAGAATAAATTAAGAATATTTTATCAATTTAGGGGGGAAAAACCCTTGCTCTTGCAGGACAAATCAAATTGTATAATGATAGTTAAGAAGTGAAGTTGGAAGTATTCAAAGTAATGAAAATATTTTATTTGGAAGAATAATGAGAACTCCAAGCTACTTGAGGTCTCCCTGTCTCTGAAAGCTTCCTGAATAGCATTTCCAGATTTAGCAAATAAAAAATGCAGAGTGCCAAGTTAAATTTGAATTTCAGATGAACCATGAATTGCACAGAATATAATCATACTAATAATTATTTATTGTTATTTGAAATTCAAATTTAGCCTCATGTCCTGCATTTATTTCACAACCCTATGCCCCATTGGTTCTCCTTTTTGACCATTGAAAGTCTCCAAAAGACTTTGGTCCTCCTTTCTCCATCAACATCTCTTATGGAGATAGAAGGGCATCATATTAGCATTATTAATATGGTTCTAATTAGGCTCCCAGAATGGGGGCCAGGGAGATAATTTTACTCATTTCGACTTCAAAAATTTCAGTATTTTCAGAATTACAATTTTACTTAAATTTAAGTTAATGATACTCTCTGAGTTTTTCCTGTCCCCCCTCCCCCATACACACACACCAGGGCATATTGAAATAATCCCCTAGGTGTTGATTCATTAATAGTAATACATAAAATCATGGAAAATGTATCCTTTTCTGATAAAATTCACCTATGTTCCTATGTGCTAAGATTTTATTTCACAATGAATTTTTTTTCTCCATCCCAAGTGCAACAATTTTTTAGTGGATCAGGATGAACTCTCTTCATCAGAAAGTCCTTTCCACTAGTCAACTCTTAGAGAAATTTCTTCTTCTTCTTCTTCTTTTTTTTTCCTATAAGAAGGAGTCTAGGTTATTCATTCCTAGAAAATACTAGAAAAGCTTTGAACACCATAAAGATGGTGAAATGGACTGTCCAGATTGAGGATTGGATTAAACTTGTAGGGTAATCAGAATACTTACCACAATTAAGTGAATTAAGAAATACAGTGAGGGGCTGGGGATGTGGCTCAAGCGGTAGCGCGCTCGCCTGGTATGCGTGCGGTCCGGGTTCGATCCTCATCACCACATACAAACAAAGATGTTGTGTCCGCCGAAAACTAAAAAATAAATATTAAAAAACTCTCTCTCGGTCTCTCTCTCTCTCAAAAAAAAGAAAGAAATACAGTTAACAACTATAATACCTGCAATATATTAACCTAGAATGGTTTGTGGAGGAGTTCTTATTGTTGTTGTTTGTATGTTTGTTTTTCTTTGCCTATGGTTTTGGCCCAGATCAATGTCTTATATTTGTCTTGGTCAATATTATTCTCACTTACTTGGATTTAGATTGTGTTTACCTGAAAATTAACTAGGGGTGCCAAAAAATGGTACACAAAGAATAGACATGTATGTACATATATGATTCAAGTTATTACCTATGAGTTGCATCATACAGGGGTTGCTAATTATTTATTACAGATAGATACACATCAAATGAATTTCTTGGATAATGACTATGAAAGTACTATATTCTATCAATATTATTCATGAAGCAAGATTTACCTTTGAGTTGTTTCACCAACTTTTGAATGATGAGCATTTCTAGGTGGTGCAGAGAGATGTAATGAAAGTATAACATGGGGCAGCTGTTACTCTGTGCTCATATCCTCATGCAGTAAATAATAATCTATATCTTTTAAAAATTGTTTGATATGTGTATGTGGCTTAATAATCACTGTTGTTGAATGCTTGCCCAAAGCCTATGCACCTTTGCTTTAACCAGAGAAGCAAATTTCTTGTCTTAGCAGGAATCTAGGACATGGTAGCAAATTTGTCATAGAGGAATGGTCATTATGATGGTATCTATTAGACTAAGCTGGAGAGCCTTCCTAATTTAGCATATATTAAATTATATTAAACTAAGTCAGGTTATCACTGGGTAAACAGAAGGAATGAGTGATCTGAAGTCCAAGGAATAAATCTGAATTATTTCATGATTGTAATTATAGAAAAATGTGTGTGTACACTCAGGCATGCACATGTTTGTGTTTTTACTCAGTGTGTCGGTTGAATTTAAAAACAAGTTGAAGGCAACCCAACTTACAAAAAAAGAAAAAATCAAACAGCAACATAGAACCTGCACAGTACCAAAAAAGCTTCTAAAAGATTCTCAATTATGCTTAAACACACACACACACACACACACACACACACACACACAACAAAAAACTCTGCTACTTAGAAGAGATGCACTTAAAACACAATGGCACCAAAGAGATGAAAACACAAATTAGTATCAGGCAAACTCAAAAACAGAAGAGAAGATCTTAAAAGTTCAAACAAAGACAAAGGAAAATTGTGCATTTCTTTGATAATAGTAAAATCTGTATCAAGAGGTTCTCAAAGAATATCAACCCAAACAAGACAGTGAAGTGCACAAAACACCATTTCATTCTGATAAATGATACAGTCCAAAATAAAGGTATGAATGAAAAAGATTTATGCCTAGCAATAACTATAGAAAATATATAAACCAAAAACTATTATATAGATGAAGAGATCAGGAACACAAATCTCTGTAAGTCCTTTATATAACAAATAACAAAAGAGATGATCTAAATAATATATTTAATATAAATTACCTATTGAATAAAGCATAAATACATAGGCATCTAACTTGGTAGTCATTATACAGAAGAGTTGAACTTTCTAGCCTTTATTCAATTTTTTCAGTAAATACTTCAAAATTTTAAAATACAGAAGATATAGGCTACATTTTCTGCATAAAATTAGCAAAAAAACCTAAAAATTTAAAAAAAACTGCCTATGTAATCTTATCACATAACATTAAAACAAACACACTGACAAAATATTCCCGTGAATAACTTCAGAGTTTAAGAGGAAAGTTAAATTGCAATTCATAATTCCTAACATTTGTTAAGTATTCATTATATGTCAGGCACTGGACAAAGTACTTTAGATACATTATATATTATAACACATAATCATTTATTTAGAATATCTGCCCAGGGCTATGCATACATCCTTACCATGATTTATGTTTTCTTCTAAGCACTAACTCACTTCCTGACATTAGGTGACATATTTGTGTGTTTATTTGTTCATTTCCAGGCCCTACTAGAATGTAAGCTCCACGAGGGCAGGGGTGTGGCTTGTCTTCCAGCCAAGCATCCAGGTCAGTGCCTTGACAGGGTAGATTCTTCTAAATATTTGCATATTCTATGAGGTAGATACTATCATTGCTATTAATTTTGTATGATAAAAGCAAAGTATAGAAGGGTTAAGAAACTAGTACTGAGAGACAGCTACTGAGAGACCAGAGTTTGAATTATGGGACTTATGAAACTCTAGCTCTTAATCTCTGCATTGCATATATTTTGAGAATATAATGATAATAAAATAACAGTAAATTATATTGAAAAAAACCAAAAATTAACTTAATAGGAAGGCTGTAGCTTAAATGTTTTTATTACCAAAGAAGAATAAAATGAAATACAATAACTTATATATTGATTTATGATGTCAGAAAAATAGAAACTATGAAAACAGAAGGAACAACATGGAAATAAAAATATAAATGAATGTCAACAATTTCTATGAATAATAAGTAAAAGGTAAATGTCAAACAAAATATTTTTTGAAACATAAAACAAAGAGATGATGATATTAATTCATAAAACATGTTACAATTCAGTAGTAAAATACTGCCCAGAGGAGAAGAAACAAAGATTTCACTCCAGTCACTGAATATAGCACAACATATCATTTTAAAAGAAAAATGACAATTAAAACAGCAAATTAATTTACAAGATTTAGCCAAAATTGTCTCACAGGTAAAGCCATGGCCTAAATATTTTCATTACAAATTAAAAGTAACAGGAAAATCAATAAACCATTTTATACTGGACAGAGGACATGATTTCAGGCATTTAACAAAGGAAACTCAAATAATATACAAGCCCATCTTTCTGTATTTCATGCAGTAATTGCAAATTAATTATTCATGCAATAATTATCAAATGTATGGATAGTCCAACTGTGCTCAGGATGTTAAGAATTAGGCACTTTCAAGTATTTGCTTGGTAAAGTGAAATTGGAATATCCTTTTTTTCAGTGTCTTGTATTGTGAGCCCTAAAAATATTTATGCTGTTAAACAATATACCATTGCTGAGTTTCTATATGTGAATAAATGAAAATGTTGTTGAAGGTTTAAATCAAGAATGCTCATTTCAACATTATTATAAAATAGTCAAGAAATTAGAAAGAACTATCTAGTAATAGAAAATTTGTTAAATTATGGTAAATAAAATTCTCACTGGACATGTAATTTCTCAAAAGTTATCCAATCAAATCTGTATCCAGTGCCCTGCTATTAGCAACCACCTCGGCTGTTGTAATATGATAGAAAACACAACATTCCTACCACTCAGGGATTGTTGTTTGATAGTGATTTAAATTTTTGCTTAGATAGCTGGCATATCCAGAGACTCACCATGTCCTTCCATTACAAGGTGGTCAGGATGATATTGTTAAACCTCAAGGTCTGTCCATGTCCCAGTTCTTTAATATTATGGCTGAGCCCTTAGTGATATGGCTCCTACTTACCTCTCCCACTTGGAAAATTACAACCTCCAATTATCCTCAGAAGGCTTGTATGAGTCAGTTTAATGAACTTCAAAGAATCCCTGGCACATATTAAGCATTGAGTAAATGCTAACTCCTAGTTGCAAAACAAATAAGCAAATATTAATAATAAAAAGAAATTGAAGTACAAAATACTTAAGTAACTTCTTTAAGATTACACAAACATTAAGTGGTTGGAGCCAATTTATCTCTGTCTGATTGCAAATTCTGGTCCCTTAATCACTGGAAAATAAAGCTGAACCCTAGTTTTACAGAGAATCCTAGTCATACATAGTGCTAGGGGTAGCAGAGGAAGATGATAATGAGCAGTGATTATAGCCTGGTAGACGCGGAACATCAAAGATCATGAAGGCACAAAGCAAATAAAGTTTTGAGCATCAATATATCTGGGCTCCACTCATGTTTTAAGATGATGTTCTTAACACTAGTACTGTTTGGTTGGGCTAATTTCTGTTTCTGGTTAAGGATAACAAGCTGTGTGAAGTTTGGCAGTATTTATTGCTAAAGGGACATGAATCACTAAAAACTGTCTGCAAAGTATATAGGAACTAGCAAGTTGGAACACAACTGTAATCCCAGACACTCTGGAGGCCAAGGTGGAGAATCACACATTCAAGACCAGCCTGCAATTTAATGAGACCCTGTTTCAAAATAAAATAGGCCTAGGGATATAGTTCCGTGGTAGAGTGTGTTCCTGGTACACACAAGGCCATGGGTTCAATCTTCAGTACAGTGAGGGGGAGGGGAAGATATGTAGAAAAAAGGATTAGTGGTTCCTGATTTTTCTTTGTAGATAGCGAGAGATTTGGAAAAGATTATAAAATAATTTTATGTATTCAAAAGCAAACTCGTTAATCCAGACTTAAATGACTTTCAGGTACAGATACTACATACTGCTGGCTTATTATCCAAATCATTAGTCTAACATTGTGTGGTAAGCACAAAAATACCCCTGTTAGGGTTAATAGTTCATGACCTCTTATAGCACTGTAAATTTTGCATAAAACTTTGTGAACACTTACCTCAACCTGTGTTTGTGGGTGCATTAGAACTAAAATGCCAGAGGTTTTGCCTTCATTAGTGGTGGGAGCTGAGGTATTGTACAGGGAAGCAGCTCCACCACTTTGGAAAAGGGCCAGAAATATGAGTGGGTGCAGAGATGCTACTACATTAAATCAGGCATATAAACAACTCCAAAAATGTTCAACCCAAAATGCGAAAAGACTGCTCTTCATAACCCACCCACCTGGATCTATATAGCAGCAGACACATTATCAGCAATGCAAGAAAAAAAAAAAAAAGACAACAGGTACAAACAATTCTGTAAGTGTCCTGATATTTGCACTTTCTGTTGTCCCTGCAAATGATCCTTATTCAGATTTTGGGAATTTTAAGTGACAAACTCATTAAAAAAAAAAAAAAATGACACATCTTACATCAATCCTCATGGAATTTAGACTTCCAAAACCTAAAAAAAAACCTTACAAAATTATATTCTGAATCAAATTAGATAAAAGTTGAGTTGTTTCAGACAAAGAGTTTTTCTTCTTTTTAAAAAATTCTTGACAGACCACCATTATATCAGGTGAGCATTGCAGCAAGTAATGATATTTAAAATTAAGGAAAATTTTCCATTTCACTGATGCCAATTTTAACATTTCACAATGGGTCTTTTTGGCAGTCTAATTATTGTTCTAATTCTATCAACATTTTTTATAGAATTTTCTTCTAATGATTAGTAAAATTTTTCATTTGGACTTGTATCACTTCATTAATCTTGATTAGTTATAAATTAATCAAAAAGGCTTTGTCTCACATTTAGTTCTCAGAAATGTTTTTCTATATGTATTTTGTGAGTACCTTACTAAGTCTATGTTAGCATTTTTTTTTAAATGAAAAAGACTCTTCATCTGGGAAATGATATAGTTGAGCAGATAAAATCATGGACTCTGAAGTCAGTCTATTTACATTCAAGGCCAGTTCTTCCTTATTTTAGCTGAATATGAGGGGGCAAGTTATTTAACCTTTCTATTCTGTTTTATTTTAAAACTGGAATTATATTAATACTATTTAGCTCAGATATTAATTATAAGGACTTAATAAAAATAACTGCAAAATGTTATACACCTGATCAGAGGCAGGTGTATAGTAAATATTTAATAAGGTTAGAATTTGTATTTTTTTTCCCACTTTTTAAAAAATGTTTTCTTAGTGAATTATAGTTGTACATAATGGTGGGGTTCATTTCACCATAATCATACATGTATGGAATATGATTTTCTCCATTTCTGTCCTCATTACCTCTTCTTTACTTCCCCTCCTCCCTCCACTTCTCCCCTACCTGTACTCTTCCTACTGTATATTTATTGTTTTTTTTTAATTGATGCTTTATGGACATACATAAAGGTGGAATTCACTGTGGTATACTCATACAGGTTTCACAGCTTAATTTGGCCCATTTCATCCTGCAGTTCCTCTCTTTTCTCAAACTTCTTCCCTCCCCCTCAATCCCTCCCTCTATTTCATTGATCTTCTATTTCCATGGGATTTATTTCCCGTTTCCTCCTTATTTTGCTCTGGCTTCCGCATATGAGAGAAAGCACTTGATCCTTGACTTTCTGAGCCTGGCTTATTTCATTTAGTATGATGCTGTTCAGTCCCTCCATTCCAGCACATGACATTATTTTGTTCTTTATGACTGAGTAAAACATCATTTTGTATATAAAGAATTTACATCATTTTGAAATTAGAAGCAATTAGTAAATGGTGAGGGAAGATTAGGGTGTAGCCTGAGGAGGTCAGGCAAAGAACCATGGTACAGGAAAACTGACACGCCAAAGGTCCAAAGAGCAAAGAGGATTTGACCCTTTGTGGGACAGGAAGAGTTCAGGGTGGTGCTGGGGATGTGGCTCAAGTGGTAGTGCGCTGGCCTGGCATGCTTGCGGCCTGAGTTTGATCCTCAGCACCACATACAAACAAAGATGTTGTGTCCGCCTAAAAAATAAAAATATTAAAATTCTCTCCCACTCCCTCTCTCTTTAAAAGAAAAAAAAAAAAGAGTTCAGGGTGTCTAAACATGGAGGAGGGGAAAGTATAAAGGTCCCCATGTCACTAAAATGCACTCTGAAGTCAGGCTACTATATGTTCACTTTACTACCTCCTCTAATTGCTGATTATAATACTGTTTTTAGAGAGTGAACGAATTAAAGTATTCACTTGTATTTTACATGCAAAATGTCTAAAATAGTTCCTGGGACTTAGTCCTTACTAAATCACGTGATTATTTATGTGCCTCAATTTCTTTTTTCTTTTTCTTTTTTTTTTGAGAGAGAGAGAGAGAGAGAGAGAGAGAGAGAGAGAATTTTTAAATATTTATTTTTCAGTTTTCGGTGGACACAACATCTTTTTCTATTTGTATGTGGTGCTGAGGATCGAACCCAGCGCCCCACTTGATCCATATCCTCAGCCCCATCAATTTCTTCTTTCACATTTTACATTCCTTTCTTTATTTGGGGGGAATATCTGAGCATCAAATTTCTCCCTGGAGTTCTGACAATTTCTAATCTCCCTAATTCTCTCCATCCTCATTTTTCCAAGATCCAAGCCCTGCCTTTTTCTTCTGTGATATTACATTAAAGTTATGGATGCTCCCAACACTTGGGTTTATGTATACAACTTATTCAAAGTATTACCACTTTCTGCATATTATTGACTTATTTCCATGTGTCACCAGCACATCAGGGTTGATCAACCCTCAATTAGACCACACAATACCTTGGACACTGGGAAGCTGCTTAATCCCCTTAAGGTCAAACCCCAAGAGCTTAGCACCCCAGCCCTGACCCTTCTAGTTTTTGTCAGCTTTTCCCCAGGAGATCTTGCATTCAAGGTCCCACAATTCACCACATCTGTGGCAGTACAGCTAATTATTTAATTAAAAGAAAGAATATGTAAGAAGGTATGGTAAAAATCACTGATAAAATGAGGCTTAATTTTGCTCATTTCAACCATGCCAGCAGAAAGAACTTCATGTTTCTGCAGACTTAGATAATACCGAGGACTGTCAAATCTAGAAGCTTTTTCTTACAGCAATTTTTTTTTCCTTATATATCTCTGTCATACAAATCTGATGCAAGGCTTTTTACAGTGTCCTATTGTAGGAACAGGGATTTAATCACATTAATATCTTAAGAGGACTTCTTAAGAAGGTGAGTCACTTAATCTTTCTGAACCTCAGTTTCCTCATTTATGAAACGAGGATAATATGAGGATCTAATATAATGAAGATAATTATGCAGTGATCAAGGACAGAATTATCGGCTTAAAAGCTATAGGAAGCAGGAAGCAGAGTGGTAGCATCTCCTTTGTCAAAGCATTGTCCTTGTCTCATTTGAAACCAGAGAGACAGCTGTAGAAAACGGTCCTACTCTCCATTAAGAGGCAAGAAGAATAAAATTGAAAGGCAGATAATAGATGGCAGTAAGACCTCCCTAACTTCCCTCTGAATTTCTTTCAAAACACAAGAAACCTTCCTTTGACTCATCTTCTGATACTTTAATGTAAGCCTTTGTTACTTTTGGCCTTCACAATAGGAATACTAAAGAGCCTTTTACTTTTCAAATCTTTTGTTATTTTTTTTTTAATCACCACAAAGAGATGCTTCAACCTTCTAGCTATGTTTCCCTCTTCCTATATTTGATCCTATTTAATTTATTGTTGAGGTCACTTCAAATGCACTACCACCCATTGCCCAAGTTCATTGAGTGCCTGCTCTGTGCTCAGTTCTCTGCTAGCCATTGTAGAGTTAAGAGAGGAATAGAAGACCCTCCTCACTTGGTTGTGATATTGCCATAAGGTAAATCTTATCATTTTCCTTTTGCAAATGAGCAATCCAAGACTCAAAAAGGTAAATGACTTAGCAAGGTAATTACCTAGTATGGGGAAAAGCCAAGATGTGAATCTAAGGCCTTGTAACTCTAAAAGCCCTGAGATATGTATTGGATGTAGCCTGGGAGTCAATCAGGTTAACCAAGAAGAGCGCATACTGAGGTTCACTGGTGAACTCAATGCCTTAGTGAGAGTAGGAGGCAGGCTGCTCAAGTTCATGATGAAGTTAGAGAAGAGGAAGTTTGGGCCTCATAGAGGCCTGGTCATGATGGAATAGAGTGGAATGAATATTAACCAGAGTTTTACCATCAAGAGCTTGTGGTAAATAAAGAGAGACTGAATGAAAGCAAGAAGTACTTTGGCTAGAGGGGGAGGTGGGGTTAAGCAGGAATGAAGTGTGGTAGAGGTTATGTTTAAGTTTAAAAAGGATAAAAGGGCATTTCTTCCTGTTCTTGGGGAACAAAGGACGTAAAATTAGGCAGAGGGAATATTTAGACAATTTTTTGAATGCATATGGCATTGTCTTGTTTTTATCACCATAGTAGGAGGAACAACTGTCATCTTTTGAGGTCCAGGACACAAAGAAATCCAGGACATCTCTTTAGATCTGGGGGTTTGAGAAAAACTACTTGAAGCATAATAGGGAGCAACGTGGGATAAAAGTTTTTCTGAGAAGTGGCAGTTGAAATAAGTACAGAAAATGTCTTCCAAACCAGTTCTCTGGGTTTTATTATATTCCCCTGGCAGCACTCAGAACCTGGGGAGGATTGGAGAGAGTAGGGGATATGAAGTGACTAAGGTGATGCAGTACTAAAGGCAGTCAGAGGCCTTGGGAGTTCAGCTGGGGCAGTGTCAGCATCTGAGGCTCTGAGGCTGGGCATATGGGACCTGCTACAGCAGTCATGCAAGTGCCCTGAAAATCCGTTGCTTTACTTACAGGGATGGGGTTGGGTGGAGGATGCGACTGGTGAGGAAGGTGTGAACAAGAAACACACCCATTTGTTGGATGACTCAAAAATCCCCACTGCCCAGGTCCTTAAGGTCAAATCCTCTGACCTTTGTCATGTTGATAAATGGGGAAAAGATTGTCAGGATCACGGGATCACCGCATACAGCTGAAAAAGAAGGCGGTCTTTCTTTCTCTGTACTTTTTTTATTTTTATTATTTTTCTTGTCAGTATTTAATTGCCACCTTTATTTCCTTTGAGCATCAAGACATCTGCTTTCCCAGTTGAGAGGTACAGTGCATGGAGAAGACAAAGAAAAGATGAATACATTCTGCTCCCCCATGAGTCAGTTTCTTTATCCTCCTCCTCTCTCCCCCTCCTTTTAATTATTCACCACCATCCTTTTTCTTTATTCACTTATCCTCTCATCTCAATGTTCATGTCACATTGTTATTCTTAAATCATAGTCACTGGAGGGGAGAGACTGTTGCCTAAGACCTAAAATATGGAGGTTACCGATTTATAATGCACATATGTAAAAAGGAGCTCTGCAGTGTTCCTCTGGCCTCTTCAATACCACTCTCGGATTCTGCACCAGAGCTGAGCACAAGGACATGAAAGTTTTCCATTAGCCTCCCAGTCTTTCTTTCTCTCTCTACCCCTCCCACGAATGAGGACCTTTGAGCACAGACGTTCATAAATTAAAGTGTGTTGTTAATTATTCTCAGACACCAGTAGCAGTTCTTTCAAATAGAACATATATTAGACTTCAAAACGAAGTTCTATTCCTAGCTCTTTAACACTATCTCATCAGTGGATTTCTAAAGAAGAAATAAAAGAGATTTAAGAAAAAAATAAATAAACAATAAGTATAAACATGTAGAAGTATTTCTTCATGATACACATCAAATGTCCCATTTTTGTTGCCAACTGTTTGGAGGGTGCTTATGTCACTAGAAACAACTGAAGAGTAAAACAATGAAGCATGTAGTCTGGGGTAAATCAGGGTGGGGTGGAAGATGAGGTCACTTCTTCCTAAAGCACTTGCATTCCTTCCTCTCTCCCACTGTCTCTCTATCATTGTCTTCTTTGTGTTTTCATTTCTTTACCCAATCATTTATTTATTTATTCGACACTTATTGAAAATTGTGCTAGCTTTTCAGGACAAAAAGATGGATGAGACCTGGTCCCTGCCTTTGAAAGTTCTCAGATGAAAAAACAACCAGTAATTCAATTAATATTTTAAAAAGCAATTGGAGAAGATGAAAACTGGCTCCAGGGTATCAATGAAGCAGAAAGCCCCATGCCCCGCCCATGGGGCAGTTCTCTGCCATTCCAGAGTCCCTGGAGGGTGGCCATTTATTACCTTGATTTGTTCCTTGTTTTCTAGGCTTTCCTCCTTCTCAGCATACTCAAGGCCAGGTATCACTGATCACCCCACCACAATCAACTTCATCTCTACAGAGCAGGTGCACATAGCATGACCTCTCAGAGATTGACTACGACCAAGAATGTCAATAGGAAACATAACTCTCAAGAGGAACAAATACTCCTACTCCCTGGTCAGTGTATCTCTCTGAGTGGAGACACATGGGACACTGAAGAAACATCAGAATACTGTTTGAGGACATTGACTATTTATGCTCTGCTACATTGGGTGTTGGAATCATATTTACATTCCATGACTGTGTTTATCTTCCTCCAACTATTAAGTGAGTCTTCATTTTTATCCTTTCTCATTCTGTTTGAATAACATGTAAACATTTTATTAAAACATAATTTTGGGATATCATTTCATATGGGGAGACTGAGGCCCCATGTGACTTGTCATCCATTCCAGCTTATCCACCCCGCTCCAAAATGAAAATTGCACTCTGCATGTGCCAGCATAAGAACATGGTGGGAAATGGTGGAGCTATAGATTTTCTAGAGAATAACCCTAGAAGTAATTTAAAAAATATTTTTTCCTAGGTAATTCTTATACACACTAAAGAATGAGAGCCATTGTTCTATAAGAAGAGATGGCATTAATAATTCATTTTCTAGGTCTTGTTTTAGAACAATTGAGGCACAACTGCAGATTGAAAATTATCCAATCACTCTTGGCTATATATTACAGGAATGTATTCTCTTGATCCTGAATAGAAACCTTAAAGTCTTTACCTTTATGAGAGACTGCCTCTGGCTGACTATGTCACAATGTCAGCAATTCAAAAAGTAAGGTAGAGTTCAAAGGTTTCAAAGTCTACTTTTTGGACAACAAACTTGAAGTTGGAATTGGGACATAATTAATATCTAAATGATAGTGAAAGGGAAATTTGGACTGATGGAGCATATCAAACAAACTATAAGGACAAATCAAATATTAAAGCTATAGGAACTAATCTAGTAGATAAAGCAAAGTAATAAATAGCTATGTCATGCAGGTAGATTATCGAGGATATGATTTGAATGTGTCAGAGCTACTTTAGCAGCAAGGCTTAGGGCTGATCTTTCCCAACACCAAAAGTACCACATTAAAAAACCAAAATTTGGCACATGTGTCACCAGATCCATTCCTCCACCTGATCTTTTTTTTAATATTCATTTAGTTGTAACTAGTCACAATACCTTTATTGATTTTATGTGGTTCTGAGGATCGAATCCAGTGCCTCACAAATGCAAGGCAAGTGCTCTACCACTGAGCTACAACCCCAGCCCCACCCCACATTGATCTTTGACTTTGGATTTTTCTCTTTTCTATTCATAGACATCATTTGCAGTCTTGCTTTGTGCTCCAAATTTCAAAGTCAGGTAAGTCTCTGCAGCCTGTTGCTGACCAAACTAATCCACGGGTAGCTTAAGCTTGAGTCTCCAATTTGTAGCCTGTGATTAACAGACTATCTTCAATTTTTGGCAATACATTTTAATGAGAGTTTGATTTCTGTGCTATGCTTGCCACTCCTGAAAATGTAACCAGAAAAAATAAAAACTACATGACAATCTTACTCCCACAATTCTTGTGGATCAGATTTCCTAAGGACAGACTAGGGACAATCTAACCCTCTGATCCTTTATCTCTTATTCTGAGTCAGTAGCAAGTGGCCTGTCATACCTAAAAGTACTCAGCCTCTGAAAACCTTTTTCTCCAATTGCAGGCTCTCCAGAATGCTAACTTTTCCCTTCTGAGAAACACAGCACTATTCAGACCAAGAGAGAATGACTGCCTTCTTGGCAAAATTCAGAAAAAATGGATCAATGACAGTAATAACCCTTGGTAATGACGTATGTCAGTGTTCCCCACTTAAAGCAACGTCTCGATATTAACAAAACATGAAGGCATGGGATGGGGCTTGGAATTGTGCTTAACTGCCTTGGCAGGGATTTATCGTTCTAAGAAAAAGATGATAGTAGTAGAGATCCTTTTGAAATGTTTTTGACATAGAAAATGCATGAGGTACACTCGTAATTTTTCTTTTACTCTTAAAGGGCTCTAGCGATATCTTCCAATTCAGTATAGAGTAATTCACATCCAGGCTGAGGAAAGGATCATTGCTTCATTTGTTTGATTTGTCCCTCATTGGAGGAGTCCACTGAGGTTGCTTCAAGAGATATGGTGGTTTAAGTGCCTTGGAACACTATATGGCATCCTGAGACAACTCCAAAGAACCTGAAGTGCAACCTGTCTCAGAGGTTTTTACATTTGGATGCAGAGAATCAAGGTACAGGAAAAAACAAACAAATAAACAAACAAAAACACCTGACAATCTTTATACTGAAGTTTGGAGAAAGAAAGCCTTTAAATGGAATATATATATATATATATATATATATATATATATATATATATATATATATATATATATCTCAGGACAAAGGTTTCTGTGAACCTGAAAAATAGGGGGAAGTACTGGGAAAGGGTATTGGCCAAATTATATTGTTACACTGTGTGCATGTACTAATATGTAACAACAAATCCCACCATTATGTACAACTATAATGCATGAATGAAAAATGTGGAGGGAAAATCTCCTTCAATTATATTCTGTGATGGATCTGTTAATAAGGAATGAAATGTCCTCAGTTCTCCCTTGCCCTGTCTCAGGATACCATATGTACTTCTGTGGTTAATTCATAATAAACAGTGTGATACTCTTTGGATTATTGGATTATTGTGTGTGTGTGTGTGTGTGTGTGTGTGTGTGTGTGTGTAGGGGGAAAATTTATTTCATAGGATAAATTTTGCATGGTATCATTCTTTTAAATTTAAGATAGCATTTTTTAAATTATGATATTTTATAAAATGTGATAACACAGAAAATGGGAAGAAAAATATAATATCATTGCCCAGAGATTGTGATGCCCATATTCTCATTTAGTATATAAAGATATTATATATGCCATGTAAATCATACAAATATACAGATATATTTATACTTGTGTATATATTATATAAATATGTGAAAATACAAAGGCATAAATATGTGTACATATATGTGTATCTATAGATAGATATAAAAATGGATTTTGCAATAAACCTAGTTTGGGGATGTTTTTTGTTTTTGCTTTGCTTAAATTACATTTTGTTATATTACTGATTAATAAAATACACTTTAATGACACAATCTTTTATGACTGTATAATATTCTGTAGTTTATATATGTCATTATTTATTATTCATGTGTGTGTGTGTGTGTGTGTGTGTGTGAAAGAGAGAGAGAGAGAGAGAGAGAGAGAGAGAGAGAACTTTTCCCTTCTGAGAAGTACAGCACTATTAGAGAGGGAGAGACCCTTTCCATAGATTTGTTATTTTGTAATTTTGCATTTCTTTTTTATTTTTAGTGGGTGTAACAATCTAAAGAATAGTCCCCAAAGGTATCCATGTATTAATCCCTGAAGTCTGTGAATATATTATATTACATGGCCAACAGGAAGTTTGCAAATGAAATTGTTATCAAACTCAAAATTTGTTATCCTGAATTATCTGGGTAGACACAATATAATCACAGGAACTCTTAAAAGCTGAACACTTTGGCTGCAGTAACAGATTTGGCAGAGGAAAAGTCAGAGATACTATAGTCATGAGAAGAATTCGGCATGCTGTTTTTGGCCTGGAGAATCAGGAGCCCGTATACTAAGACTAGGGTAGGAAGGGCCCCAGCTGACAGGCATCAATGAAAGGGAGACTTCAGTCATTAGCTACAAGGAACTGTATATTCTTCCCAGAGCCTCCTGATACGAGACAGCTCACAACTTGATTTGGGTCTTTTTTTTTTTAGAGAGAGAGAGATTTTTTTTTTTAATATTTATTTTTTAGTTTTCAGCGGACACAACATCTTTGTTTGTATGTGGTGCTGAGGATCAAACCCAGGCCACACGCATGCCAGGTGAGCACACTACCGCTTGAGCCACATCCCCAGCCCTATTTGGGTCTTAAGAAAGCCAGAGCAGGGAAACCAACTCAGCCAAACTACTACAAAAACATGAGATAATAAATTCGTGTCATTTTAAGTAATTAGGATTATAGAAACTTATCAGGGCAGTAATAGCAAACTACTATAATAGCCTAGAATATATTTGTTTATTAATTATCAATTGGTTTTTAATATTCAATTAAAAATCATTAATTTATTATTGTCTTCAAAAATCCATTCTTTGAAGTTTTTATACATGAAGGTAAATTTGGCATATACAATGAATGGAATAAAAACAAATATTGCATCATTACTATTTTTTTCCAGAGCAATGCATGTTATATTCAACCACATAATTCATTAGAGAATGCTGAGAAAGAGTTATACACTGTCCTCCTAATTTGGGTGAAGCTGTTTTTGATAGATCTTTTGGATGAACTGCATAATACTGCAGAAGTGACATTATTGTGCCTAAAAATAAATATGATGTAAAACCAATTAATCATTTGACTTCTAAATTATATGTTGAAAAGGATGCTAGTTTATAATGATTTTTAAATTATATTTACATATCTATTTCACTGTCACTTAGAAAGGTTCTGGCAGAATAAATTCAAAAGAAAAATATTCTTTTTATGATCTTGATTTCCGGAATTCATGTGACTATTCCTATGAAATGATTGGAAATAAATGAATTAGTCTTTTTTATTTTGTGAAAGTATACGGAAGGAGGGAAATCTACTTCTTGCAACATTAGATAAATAGAATCAGCACTTAATGTTTTCAAAAAACACTACTCTGAATTCTCTAAGAAATCTTAATAAAAAAAGTCATTCAGGCTGGGTCCTGCTCTCAAATAACAGCACTGGCACACCTAGAAAGGAAGAATAGCTATGAGAACAATAATAATAATTCACAACAACTTATTTTTCCTAGAAAAGATTTTAACTCTAATATAATAAAGGTATTGATTTCTAATTAGTGCAATGTTACTATCAGACACTTTTCTCTGAAGATAACACTGTGTTACTGCCTGCAAAAGTAAAGTTTTTTAAAAAAAGGCAAAATCTTTCTCATCAACAAAACCTAAAATTCTGATACTAAGAGCTCTGCATTGGTTTTATACATGGAAGACAGTTTTGAAAAATAAATAAATAATGAACAATGGGAGAGGCCCCAGTACTAATGCTCCTGGTTAGAAATGAGATGGTAAGGAACTACAGTGAAAGAAGTTTGTAAAAGGGTCTTAAATGTCTTAGGATTTGGGGCAGAATATGATAATCCAAAAAGAAAAAGGAAAAAAGAATAGATGTTTGTATCTGCTCATTTGGAGTGGCTATCACAAGATGAATGGTCTTATTTTTAGTGTCTGAATGCCCAGAGGGACTCAGTGAGCCTTCCTAAATTTCCCTATAATAAATATATAGTTGAAGTAAAATTAATGTTGTTTCTTTGCCAATGCAGACTTAAGTCCTGTACTCAAGGTTCCATCTTTTTATGAAATTAATTCCAAATCTCTCTACATAAAAATATGGACTCTCTTAACTGGTAAAAGAAGTTACATAGACTACAAGGGGTAGCCCCAGCTAATCTCTTAAAAGAAGTCCAATTGTGGAATATGCCCCACCAGCATATTACAACTCTCAAGGCCCACACTTTGTAAAGGGACACTAATTGTATGTTTAGCCTCTTGATTCTTCCTATTGCAGCTGCCTGTCTTACTATATAATTACAAGCATACCATTCACTACTGCCTAGCATAGATGTCACCTGGCCAGTGACTCCCTAAAGCCACCAAGCCTCTGCTAATAATTAATGGAATTTGGTGAGGTCAGAGGGTCCATAAAGCTTAAGAATTGCTGGGTTAGAGTCAACTTGCTCAAATTCTTGTTTTTTTTTTCTTTTTGTTTTTTACTAGTTCCATAATCTAGAAAATCAGATTTTCTTTTTGCAGTTATGTTTTCAGTATTTTTGTTGTTGTTGTTTCTCATTTCCGACAAAATGTTCCACTCTTCACTTTTCTCAGGGATCTTTTGAATTTTAGAAATTATTACAAGATCCATTGTCCCCAATATAGTTTTCATCTTGCCATATATTTCCTCCACCTAAGTGTCTTAATTAAACCCGGGTTACCCTGCACATGCCGTATTTACTCAACTTATATCAAGTGGAAATTATTTTTCCTCCAATTCACAGATTTGCAGGTAAGAACACAGGTGACTTTGTCTCTTACCAGTTTTCTGAAAGACCATTATACATCCAGTTTGATATTACAAATAAGCATAAAATTCAATTATGCATAGTTTCTTGCTATTTTGAATACACCACTATTTTTCTTTCCTCATCCTGTCATACAACAACTCTTCATTGTCCTACTTCATTCACTGAAACATCTTTCTCCTGATTCCAAGTCTTTCTCTTCAAGCCAAGCTTTTTTCATACACCTAAGAACTTGAAGGTCACAATAGGGTACCCATCTGTCAGGGCATCTCGGTTCTTTGCTTTCCTCATATCTTATGTCCTCGCCCTTACAACATTTTAGCAGCATTAGATTGCATTGTTATTAGGAACTATCAGTATTTCTTACTTAACATTGATAGAATGGCTTTTTAAACTCATCTTCCTGTTTCCATAGCGAATATCCTCCAATCTGCTTTGTATACTAGAGTAATCTTTTAAAAAACAAAATTAGAATTATACCATTTCTGTTTTTGAAACCCTTTGAAAAACTTCAGGTCTTCGGTCAACATGAAAAGAGTTGAAAGTGCTCATTGTTGTCTTATAACAAGTAAAAGTGTAGACTAACTGAAAATCAATTACTTTTCTTGTTCCACTTAGAGAATGGAGGTCACAAGGCAAACCGATAAGCATATCCATAGAGAATGAGCCTGCATATCTGCAGCAGAAGTTGAAGGTCTCTATTTAACTATTATGAATATGTTTAAGTCTAGATTCAGTATTTGAGCAAGACTGGCATAAATATAAGTAATTGTGTAAATAAAAATATATGCCAATAATTCTATGGTTTTCACATATTTCTTCAGCTTAGCTTTTTGTAAATTCCCCAAATATTCTCTTGTCTTTACATGATGCTCTTAGGTACTAGAAAGTCCAAGCATCTTAGCTCACCATGGTTTCCTAGTAAGACACCTACCTTTTAAGCTCTTAACTGCGCTTTTTTCTTACTGTCAAAGTTAATTAAAAATTATCCATGGCACAGCTTTTTCAAGTCTTTGTTCTGCTTCACCAGATAGGAAATCCCAGTCTCATAAAAAAAAAAGTTCTTAGGAGTTTCAGAGAAGTCCTGAAGTAAATTCCTTAGACTTCATATGCATTTTTAACAAATATATATTTGGCTGAAAGAAAAAAGGTCTAATCTGGAGATTTTATTCCAGGACTTCTCTGAGTCTCATAATAAATAAATAAATATATATATATATATATATATATATATATATATATATATATATATATATTTTTTTTTTTTTTTTTTTTTTTTTTTGAGAGGGGTAGTGCCTTTCTGGTGAAGCAGATCAAAGACTTCAAGGAAAAAAAAAATATATATATATATATAGAGAGAGAGAGAGAGAGAGGGAGAAAGAAATAATACACATGTACACATATATATTTACATACATAAATATATATATTTTTATACATGTACACACATGTAAATATACATATTTATATGTACACAGGTATATAAATATATATAAGACTTTGTGTCTCATTCATTTGTTTCCTTAAACCCATGATCTTCTACCATAAAAAACAAAAAATAAAAACAAAAATAAAACAAAACACAAAAAGAACTTTATGATTAAATTGCTCATTCATCCAACTCCCTTTATTCTGTATCAATGCTCAATTGAGATTATTTCCCCTATTTCTTACAGTTTTGCAACCTTCTTAGACCAACTCCATTTCCTTTGAATACTATGAATATATCTGGCCATGGAAAGGTAATTACAATGATTGGCTCACGATGGTTATTTTAGTAACTATGCCTGTCATGTATTGCCGGCATATAATGTCATGCAATAATTCACAGTGACAATACTTCTAAGTATTACTTGCACCTTTCCAAAAACTTAGTTACTACACAGATTTTTCCAATATTAAGTTGCTTAGTGCAATCTTTCCAGGAAAAAATGTATGTTACTGAATACCTTATCATAAATTTCACAATTATGCAACTTTTAACCCTTGAAAAAGGAACTATCCCTAGCTTCATTTATAGTGCTTAGAGTGCTCATCACATAGTTTATTGACTAGTTGCTTATCTGGTTCCCAAAATAACTTATGGCTTATTGTGAATAGAGATTTATTTTTATATATGCCTTAAGCATTTAGCACAAGTCTTTGAGAGGGATTTGGTAAATATTTGTTGAATGAATAGATGAATGGATGAATCAATAAATGAATGGGTTGATTAATAAATGAATAGAAATAATTAATATATTAAATATAGTTAGTGTATTGATAGGTAGGCTTAGTTTGAAGGAAATCCAGACTTTTTTTTAACTTTAGAAAGAAATTCAAGCCAACAAACTTCTGGGCTTAGTAGTGTCTGGAATGTATGACTTCTGACTGTCAGTATACTTCTATCCTTTGTTGCCTCGTACAACACTATAAATTAAGTACTCTTCAACAGCAACTGCTTTTGTTACCTCTTCAGTTTCCTATCCAATTACATGTAAGTTGGAAAGATATGAGTAAAAAAGAGGTCTCTTAAATAAAACAGGCTAAAAGTGGATAAAAAGCAGCTAGCAAAGCTTTTTTTTTTTTTTTTTTTCTGCTTTCCCTTTTTGAAAACAACTGATACTATGTGCCTCCCTAGACACTTTGTTCAATGTCCAGGGTTCTCAAACAGTTTCATACATATATTTATGAAGATCCAGAAGAAAGGTCTTGGGTATACTAAGTGACAACATGAATTAACATATCCTAAGAAAAATAATATTAAGAGGCATGGAGTTTGGTTGTCTGAAACACATTTTCTTACTTACTTTATATTATAGAAGTAAGGAGGGAAGATCATTGTCAAAGCAGAATTTTGCTGCAGCCCTATGATAAGCTCTCTAATTAGAATAAGCAGAGTATCCAAGAACAAAGATTTTTAAAATTGGCTTGCAGTGAGTGCAGGTGATGAAGCAGCTGGCAGAGTTAATAACATACCTTCTATAATTGCCAAAGATCTAGTTCCAAACAGAGCAGATAATGCCATATTGGAAAGAGATGAAGAAAAAATTAGATAGGGATGAGGGGGCAGAATACTTGGGTGTGTAAAAAAAAAAAAACCGCATGAGTGTGCAAAGCCTTTTTGATGGTAAGTGCACAAGTTGCTTCATATTAATAAAATGCAAAGAGGAATTTTTGGGGAAAGAACAATGAGTGTTAGGTAGGAAAGCTAAAGACACATAGGATATTTGCAAAATGATAAGAGTTTGAAGAAGGAGCAGAGTTCTGGTTGCTGATGCTGAGGCTGATCTTGGCTCTGCATAGTTTGAATTGGAAGAAGCATGTTTACAGAACCCTTGAGATGGAATTTCAGTGTTTATTTGCATATTTAGGGGTAAATATATGACTAAATGTTTAGATTGGGAAAGAAAAAGATGGGAAAACACTAGAATAAATTAATTGCTGATTATTGAAATGTGCTAGGACAAAGAGAAACCTTAGGTTGTCATGTTTAAATTCATTAACCAAGACTCAGCTTCAATTGGTAAAAATCCACCATGCAGAAATTTACCTATGTCTCTATTCTTTGACTGTCATGTCACCATCACCTGGAATCAATTTTTAATATCCCATTATATTCGGCTCTAATGTTTTTTCCTAAATAATGCACCAATATTCTTAGTTTTGCAGTTGGAAAGGGCATATGATTTGTTAAAGAACATAACAAAATATAAAGGTAATACTAACTAGAATGTCCAGAAGGGCAATTTAGGGTATCAACACAGTCCTTGTATGAAAAGAAAACTCAGTATATGCAAATAGTCAGCAAAACCTGGAGTGTAGAGGAAGTAGAAGGAGAGAAAACTATTTTTTACTGTGCTCTGGAAAAAAAAATTAGAAAGGAAAATAAGATTTGGAGACATTTCTTATTCTGTTTGGGTAATTCTGTTCCTGAATTCCCTGTCACTGTGTTCTGCTTGTCTGCCAGGGACCTTCATGTAAAAGCTGTTCATCTAAGCATCTGTGTTCCCCTGGATTCCTTTACCCTTTCCAACTGTACTGTCTGCCTTCCTGGGTATCCCTGAGGTCCACTGCCACCTTTCCAGATCAAAGTTCCAATTGCCAGACAAGATGACCCCCAGAGCATGCAACTGTATCTGCTCCAGTAGTGCCTGTTCTTCCCAGGAGGCAATACCTGTGTTTGCTCCTTTTCCACCACGTTCATGGCCATGACTGGTGTGTTCATGATGAGACCATCTATGCTTAATGGCTTGTTTAATTTTTAGATGTTAGAATTTCAGCATGCTGTTCAATAATGATTTCTTTTTTCCTTAAACATTTGCTCATTTCTGGAGTTTACCCAAATGCATACAGTAAGAAAACTAAGCATCATCAAGATGGCAGGCATAATAATATCAGTTCTCCAATTTTTTTTATTTTGAAATTTTCTGGCCCATAGGCTGAGTTTGCTGCTAAATTAAATAATCCTTCATATTTAGAATTGTTTTAAGTGAATTGCAGTTAAGCAAGGTTCACATAGAAGAGTTTTGAATTTCTGTGACAAGCGACAGATGGCAAAGCCAAATGCTGACAGCTATGGCAGCTATATATCTGAAACAGGAAACATTTTTCAAGAAGTGGTACATTCATCCCATTTTCCAATTTGAATGTAAAATGCAAGTTAGGAAGTAGAAGTAAAGGATTCCTAAATAAAAAATACATCTTACTCACCTGGATTCTCCTTTGTTTTTGTTGTTGTTGTTGTGCCTTCACCATCAATATTGTTAAAAAAGAAAAAAGCGGGTATCATCATTCAACTTCTGTATTCTACTCATGGCACCTTGGAGACACATGCACCTTATACACAAGAAGTGGGAAAAGGATTATGCTGTGCATTGCTTGGCTCTATTGCAATCTCACTCTGATACTCTCTTTAGTCCCTTTGACACCATGGAGAGATGCTGCTATTTCAAGATAAGTAAAAAATGTAAGCAATCAGGTTGCTTTGATTTGGGGGAAATTTCTCAGTATTGTGAAAATAAAGCAGGTTTTTTTTTCTTTCCAAATAGCTGGGAATTAAACCCAGGAGAGCTGAACAATATCTACTACTGAACAATATTACTACTGAACAATATCTACAGTCCTTTTTACTTTTTATTTTGCAATGGAGTCTCCCTAAATTTCTGAGGCTGCCCAGGAACTTGGGAACAACCTGCCTCAAGTTCCCAAATTGTAATATATAATGAGATACCATGTTGCCACTGAACCCTCATTTGGGCCATTTTTGTTGAGTCTGAAAGAAAAAAAAAAGCCATAAATTGGATGAGGCATGGAATTCCTATCTACAAGTTGGTTCTTACTCTTCATAGCTGTCCTAAGAAGTTGATACATTGGACATCAGGGGCTGAGACAACCTCTGCTTGTCACATCTCATTTGCATCACCCCTTAGCTGCTAGCACTAAAAATTTTGTGACAAAACGAGTTGGAATAAATACTTGGCAACAACTAGTCTTCATTCCACTCCTCTCCCAGGCTTACTGCACAGTCTCAAGCCCAAGGAATTTGTTTGGTTTTATTTTGTTTTACCCCAACTAGTAATATTTTGCATTTAGTTGAGAAAACACTGATTAATTCCCCAGCAGGAAGGGTGTTCTTGGGACTGAGTTCCTAGAAGCCACCAGGGCTGGATCTTTGAGAGTCTGGATCTTTGAGAATATGTGAATAGTAATCATCAGGTCAGGGCTGCTTTAAGGTCTCACTGAATCTTTCATCTACATTGTCAAAGACAACCAGTTACCTCTTCTCTATCTTCTCTGTTCATCTTCACCTCCCCCACATACACATGCACATCTAAATATTCACAAGGACTTTGAGGGTACTTCTTAAACGTCTTTTGAGCCTGTCTTCTTCTTCTTCTCTCACCCCGTCCCCCCTTAGGGAAGTATTGCAATGGCCTTTAAGCAAATGACCTCCTTGCAGCCAGTTTTCCTTCTTTCAATCCATCCCTTTTCCTCGCTTCCTCCACAGACATCTCCAAATACATAAGTCATGACTGTCATTCTTTTGTTCATGCTCTAGTATTTTCCAAAATCCAAAGGATTGTATCTAGAATCTTTAGCACGGGCTATATGGCCTTATTGTTCCACTCAGTGGAACAGTAATTCCCCGTGTGGTCCTGCCATACCACCCGCTAGAAAGTAAGCTGGGACCTTTGCTAACAATGATATTACAGGATCCCACTCCAAGGTGATGAATTAAAGTGTGGGGGGAGGATCTACCAAATATGCATTTTAAACAATAGTTTGAGGTGACTTTTATGCTTAGCAAAGTAAGGAATGCTGCACTAGTTCTAGACCAGGGATGACCATTTAGTGACAAGAAAGCAACTGAGCTTATTCCTTTTGGGTCTATACCCATGCTTTTTCTGGCAGTATTGTTTGCTTAGTAAATATTCATTTAATAAAAGAGAGATATAAAATTGCCCTGACTCAAAATTCAGTGGGAGGGATGAATGACTGTTAAATGGAAACAGGCATGTATGTAGAAACTTTGTGATATGCTGGGAAGATTTTATAGTGACCTGGATTATATTTCAAGTATGTGTATAAATGTGAAAATCACTTAATATTAATGTACTTCATTATTTAAGTATGCATGCTATACTTCAACATGAATTAATAATGAATTAGTTACTTAACCTTGCCCAGCATTTTCCTTCTCTTCTTTTCTGTACCCCAAGTAGATTTTCTCTCCAGTCTTCCTTTTCTTGGATAACTGTCCACCTGTCCCTATTACCAATGCTTAACACCTCAGTCATTTTATAAAAACAGATTTCTCTTCTTAATCCTCACAAAAGTACTTTCTAAGTCCAATGTTCCCTCCACATTGGCTCTAAGTCTGCCCTCCTTTTCCATCTCAAGGACATTGCACTCAGTGACATTGTTACTTAAGTTCAAGTGTAATTAGACCATCCCAACCCAATTTAAACCTCTGTATTTCACAGGAAATACTCTGTAGGTCTGACCTTTACTACTTGATTTTTGATCAACTTCCCTTATTGTGAAAAAGTCATCATAAAAAATTTACCCTAACAATTTCCAAGTGTATAGGATTTTCAACCACATGCATGGTGTTGTATGACACATCCCAAGGACTTCCCCTATCCTATATGACTGAAAATCTACATGCACTAAATAGCAACTCTCCATTTTCTCCCTTTTCTAGCCTCTGAAACCACTATTCTACTTTCAATGAGTTTGACTATATTTGATGCCTCATATAAATGGAATTAAACTGTATTTGTCTTTATATAACTGGCTTATTTCAATTAACATAATGTCATAAAGATTTGCTCATGTTGTAACATATGATACATCTTTCTTTTTATGTTTTTTTATTAGTGTATTACACTTTCACATCGTAGTGGGGATCATTTTGACATTTTCAAAAATGCATATAACATAATTTGTTCCATAGCACTATCCAGTACTTGACGTATCCTTTGCTTCCCCTCCTTCCTTTACTTCTCCTTCATTGACTTTATTGATCATTCTTCTATTTATGTTTTAATTTGTGCATTATATTTATATATAGAAGTGGATTTCATTGGGATATATGCATACATGCACATAACAGAACTTGGTCAAATTCATTGTTCAATTCCTCCCTTTTCCCATTCCTCCTTTCTAACATAGAATCCCTTCTTTTACTCCACTGTACACCCTTACATTTTCATGAAATTCCCCACCCCTTGCAAATTCCTTATTTCTTCATAGATTCTGCATATGAGAGAAAACATTCAACCCTGGAATTTCTGAGTCTGACTTAATTGACTTAGAATGATGTTCCCCATTTCCATCCTTTTACCAGAAAACAACACAATTTTATTCTTCTTTATGACTGAGTAGAATTCCATTGTGTGTATATACACCATATTTTCTTTATTCATTCATTTGTTGACAGGCACATACGTCCGTTTCATTACTTGACTATTGTGAATCGTGGTAATATAAACATTGGTATGCATGTCCCTATAGTAGGTTGATTTTAGTTCTTTTGGATAAGTACCAAGTGGGATAGCTGGATTATAGGAATGTTCCATTCCTAAATTTTAAGGAATCTTCAAACTGCCTTCCAAAGTGGTTTTACTAATTTGCAGTCCCATCAGGAATGCATGAGTGTACATTTTTCCCTCAAATCCTCACCATCAATTATGATGATTTGTGTTCTTGAATATTGCCATTCTAACTGGGATGAAATTATATCTCAATATAGTTTTGATTTGCATCTCCCTGTTTGCTAAGGTTGTTGAGTATTATTTTTATATATTTCTGGCCATATGTATTTCTTCTTTTAAGAAATGTCTATTTAGATTGTTTGCCCATTTATTGATTGGGTTATTTGGTGTTAAGTATTTTGAGTTCTTTTTTATTCTAGATACTAATCCCTTGTTGGCAAAGTAGCTGGCAAAGATTTCATCTCATTCTGTAGGCTTTCGCTTTCTATTTCTAATTGTTTTCTTCATTGTGAAGATTTTTAATTTTATTACATCTCATTTATTGAATTTTGGTTTTATTTTATGAGCTTTAGAAGTCTTCTTGATAACTTTAGTGTTTGTGCTTATATATTAATGTTCCTCTTCTATTTTCTTATAGCATTTTCTGGTCTAATTCCTATGTCTTTGATTTACATTGAATTGATTTTTGTCCAGGGTGAATGATGGGATCTAGTTTCATTATTCTGTATTTGTGTGGATTTGTCTCTCTTTCTTCTAATCTATTATAATTATCTTTATTTCTATTTTTATGTCAATACCATGCCATTTTTATTACTAGTTCTGTAGCATAATTTGAGATAGGGTGCTATGATGCCTTCAATTTTGCTCCTGTTCTTCAGGATTTCTTTGTCTATTCTTGGTCTTATATTCCTCCACATGAATTTTAGGAATCTATTATCTAGTTCTGTGAAAAATGTCATTGGTATTTTACTGAGATTGCAATGATTCTTTAGATTGCATTTGCTAACATGGCCATTTTGATGATGTTGATTCTGCTAATTCATAAACATTATAGGTCTTTCCATCGTCAAAAGTCTTCTTCAATTATTTTCTTCAGTGTTTTATAATTTTCATCGTAGACTTTTTTTATCTTCTTGGTTAGATATATTCCTAAATGTTTTATTCATTTACTTTGAGGCTAATCTGAATGGAGTTGCTTCCTTGATTAATTTCTCAGCAGATGTGTTATTGAAATATAGGAAAGCTATTGAATTTTGTGTGTTGATTTTTTATCCTGCAACTTTGCTGCTGAATTTGTCTACCAGATCCAGAAATTTTCTGCTGGAGCTGTGGGCGTGTGTGTGAGTATGTTGAGAGGATTTTGAAGTATAGAATCATGTCATTGGCAATAGAGATAATTTAACTTACTTTCTTTTCCTATTTGTCTAACTTAATTTCCTTCTATTAACTAATTGCTCTGGCTAGAGTTTCAAGAACTATATTGAATAGGAATGATGAATGTGGACATATTTGTATTGTTCCTGATTTTAGAGAAAATGCTTTCAGTTTTTTTTTTTCTGTTCAGTATGATGTTGACTTTGGGTCTGTTATATATAGCCTTCATTACATTGAGGATTAGTTTCTTCATTTTTTTTTTTAACATGACTTGGTGCTGAATTTTGTTGAAGACTTTCTCTGCATCAATTGAGATAAGCATGTGATTTTTGTTATTGATTCTATTTATTCTATGAATTACATTTAGTAATTATGTATATTAAATGAATATTGTATATCTGGAATAAATTCAACTTTTCATGGTGTACCTTCTTTCTGTATTTTTGAATGGTTTGCTAACATTTTATTAAGGATTTTTATATCTATGTCCATCAGGAATATTGGTCTGTAGTTTTATTTTCCTAATGGGTCTCTACCTTCCTTGGTATCTTTCTTGATATTAGTGGTATATGGGCTTTTTAGAATAGGTTTGAGAGTGTTTCCTCCCTTTCTAATCCATAGAATAATTTGAAGGGGATTAGTGTTAATTCTTCTTTGAAGGTCTTGTAGAACTCTGCTGAGAAACTATTTGGCCCTGATTCTTTGTTGAAAGACTTTTTATCAGGGCTTTGATCTAATTGCTTGATATCTGTATGTTTAGATTTTTTTATCCTCTTGGTACAACTGGGAACATCATATGTGTGGAGAAATTTATCAGTGTTTTCTAGATTTTTCAATTTGTTGGAATATAACTTTTCAAAATACTCCTTAACATTCCTCAGAATTTCAGAAATGTCTATAGTGATATCTCTTTTTATCCTTTTTTTTAGATTCTAATTTATTATACATGACAGTAGAATACATTACAGTTCATATTACACATATAAAGCACAATTTTTCATATCTCTGGTTGTATACAAAGTATATTCACACCATTCCTATCTTCATACATGTACTTAGGGTAATGATCTTCATCTCATTCCACTGTCTTTCTTACCTCATGCCCCCTTCCTTCTCCTCCCACCCCTTTGTCCTATCTTGAGTTATCTAATCCTCCCTTGCTCCCAATCCCAACCCCACTATGATTCAGCCCCCTTATATCAGAGAAAGCATTCAGCATTTGTTTTTCTAACTTCACTTAGAATTATATTCTCCAACTCCACCCATTTAACAGCAAATGTCATATTTTTTTTTCAGTTTTATTTCTGAATAATGTTCCATTGTGTATATATACCACATTTTCTTTATCCATTCATCTACTAAAGGGCATCTAAGTTGGTCCCACAGTTTAACTATTGTGAATTGTGCTGCAATAGACATTGATGTGGCTGTGTCCCTGTAGTATACTCTTTTTAAGTTCTTTGGGTATACACTGAGGAGTGGGATAGCTGGGTCAAATGGTGGTTCCATTCCAAGTTTTCCAAGGAACTTCCATACTGCTTTCCATATTAGCTGCACCAATTTGCAGTCCTACCAGCAGTATATGAGTGCCCCTTTTCCCCCATATCCTCACCAACACTTATTGCTGTTTGTAGTCTTAATAGCTGCCATTCTGACTGGAGTGAGATGAAATCTTAGAGTAGTTTTGATTTGCATTTCTCTAATTGTTAGAGATGTTGAACATTTTTTTATATATTTGTTGATTGATTGTGTATCCTCTTCTGAGAAATGTCTGTTGAGTTCCTTGGCCCATTTATTGATTGGGTTATTTGTTTTTTTGGTGTTTAACTTTTTGAGTTCTTTATATACTCTAGAGATTAGTGCCCTATCTTATGTGCAAGTGGTAAAAAATATTCTTGCAATCTGTAGGCTCTCTATTCACCTCACTGATCATTTCTTTTGCTGAGAAGAAGATTTTTAGTTTGAATCCACCCCATTTATTAATTTTTATCTTAATTCTTGTGCTATAGGAGTTTTATTAAGTAAGTAGGGACCTAATCTGATATAATGGAGGTTTGGGCCTACTTTTTCTTCTATTAGATGCAGCATCTCTAGCTTAATTAATTCCTATGTCCTTGATCCACTTTGAGTTGAGTTTTGTCCATGGTGAGAGATAGGGGTTTAGTTTCATTTTGTTGCATATGGATTTCCAGTTTTCCCAGCACCATTTGTTGAAGAGGCTATCTTTTCTCTAATGTATGTTTTTTGGCACCTTTGTCTAATATAAGATAACTGTAAGTATGTGAGTTAGTCTCTGTGTCCTCTATTCTGTAGAGGTCTGCTGTTTTTGTTATTATTGCTCTGTAGTGTAGTTTAAGGTCTGGTATAGTGATGCAAATTGCTTCACTCTTCTTGCTAAGGAATGCTTTAGCTATTCTGGTCTCTTATTTTTCCAGATAAGTTTAATGACTGCTTTTTCTGTTTCTATAAGGAATGTCATTGGAATTTTGATTGGAATTACATTAAATTTGTATAGTGCTTTTGATAATACTTTATGGTCATTTTAACAACATTAATTCTGCCTATCCAAGAACTAGGGAGACCTTTTTATCTTCTAAGGTCTTCTTAATTTCTTTCTTTAGCGTTCTGGAGTTTTCATTGTAGATGTCTTTTACCTCTTTTGTTAAGTTGATTCCCAAGTATTTTATTTTATTATTTTTTGAGGCTATTGCAGATAGAGTAGTTTTCCTCATTTCCCTTTCAGAGGATGTATCACTGATATACAGAAATGCCTTTAAGTCTTCTAAGTGTAGAATTATATTGTCAGCAAATTGTGCTAATTTCAGTTCTTCTTTTCCTATCTGTATCTTTTTAATTTCTTTTGTCTAATTGTTCTGGCCAGTATTTCAAAAACTATATTAAACAGAAGTAGCGAAAGAGGGCATCCCTGTCGTGTTCCAGTTTTTAGAGGGAATGCTTTCAATTTTTCTCCATTTTGAATGATGTCGGCCTGGAGTTTAGCACAGATAACTTTTACAATGTTGAAATATGTTCCTGCTATTCCTAGTTTTTCTAGTGTTTTAAACATAATGGGGTGCTGCATTTTTTTGAATGCTTCTTCTGCATCTATTGAGATAATCATATGATTCTTATCTTTAAGTCTATTGATGCAGTGGATTACCTTTATTGATTTCTGTATATTGTACCATCCCTCCATCCCTGGAATGAACCCCACTTGATCATATCTTTTTTATATGCTTTTGTATTCAATTTGCCAGAATTTTATTGAGAATATTTGCATCTATGTTTATTAGAGATATTGGTCTGAAGTTGTCTTTCTTTGATGTATCTTGGTCTGGTTTTGGAATCAGGGTGAAACTGACCTTATAGAATGAGCTTGGAAATGGGCTGGGGATGTGGCTCAAGCAGTAACCCACTCACCTGGCATATGTGGGGCACTGAGTTCAATCCTCAGCACCACATAAAATAAAACAAAGATGTTGTATCCACTGAAAACTGAAAAACAAATATTAAAAAAAAATATCTCTCTCTCCTCTCACTCTCTCTTTAAAAGAAAAACTCCCTCTTTTTTTATTTCCTGAAATAAATTGAAGAGTATTGGTATTAGTTCTTCGTTAAATGTCTTGTAGATCTTTGCTGTGTATCCATTCAGTCCTGGGCTTTTCTTGGTTTGTAGGCTTCTGTGGGTGTCTTCTATTTCATAGCTTGAAATTGAACTGTTTAAATTATGTGTATCATCCTGATTCAAGTTGGGCAAATCACATGATCCTAGAAATTGTCAATGCTTTTGATATTTTCTATTTTATTTGAGTAAAGTTTTCAAAATAATTTCTAATTATCTTCTGTATTTCTGTAGTGTCTGTTGTGATATTTCCTTTTTCATCATATATGTCAGTAATTTGAGTTTTCTCTCTCTTTCTCTTCATTAGCATGGCTGATGGTTTGTCAATTTTATTTATTTTTTCAAAGAACCAACTTTTTGTTTTGTTGATTTTTTTCAATTGTTTCTTTTGTTCAAATTTCATTGATTTCAGCTCTGATTTTAATTATTTATTGCCTTTTATTGTTTTTGGTGTTGATTTGTTCTTTTTCATCTAGGAATTGAGATGTAATGTTAAGTCACTTATTTGTTGACTTTTTCTTCTTTTAAGGAATGAACTCCATGCAATAAACTTTCCCCTTAGTAATGCCTTCAGAGTGTTCCAGATTTTAATATGCAGTGTGTGTTCTCATTCATCTTTAAGAATGAGATTTCTTTGATGTCCTTTTCAACTCATTGTTTATTCAGTAGCATATAATTTAGTCTCCAGGTGCTGGAGTTGCATTATTTTTTATTTTATAATTGATTTCTAATTTTATTCCATTATGATCTGATAGAATGCAAAGTAGTATCTCTACTTTTTCATATTTACTAAGAGTTTCTTTGTGGCATAATATTTGGTCTTTTCTAAAATAGGGAAGGATCCATGTACTGCTAAGAAAATGTATTCACTTGTTGATGGATGAAATAGTTTACATATGTCAGTTACGTCTAAGTTATTGATTGTATTATTGAGTTCTATAGTTTCTTTGTTCAGCTTTTGCTTGGAAAAACTACCCAGTGGTGAAATAGGTGTGTTAAATTCACCCAGAATTATTGTGTTGTGGTCTATTTGACTCTTGAACTTGAGAAGAGTTTGTTTGATGAATGTAGATGCTCCATTATTTGGGGCATATAAATTTATTATTCTTATGTATTGTTATGAATGATTCCCTTAAGCAGTATTACATATTCTTTTTTATCCCTTTTGATTAACTTTGGCTTGAAGTCTACTTTATTTGATATGAGGATAAAAACCCCTGCTTGCTTCTGCAGACCATGTGAGTGGTATTTTTCCCAATCTTTCACCTTTAGTCTGTATATGTTTTCTCCTATGAGATTAGTCTCTTGAAGGTAGCATATAGTTGGGCCTTTTTTTTTAACCCAATCTTCCAGTCTATGTCTTTTGATTTGTCAGTTTAGGTTATTAACATTCAAGGTTATTATTGAAACATAATTTGTATTCCCAGCTGTTTTTGTTTATTTTGGAATTTAACTTGACTTGGTTTCTCCCTTGATGAGTTTTTCCTCTAGTGTAATACCTCCTTTGCTTATTTACCTTATTGTTTTTCAATTCCTCTTCATGTAATATTTTGCCAAGGATGTTCTGTAGTGCAGGCTTTTGAGTTGTGAATTCTTATAACTTCTGTGTATCATGAAACGCTTTTTATTTCATCATCAAATCTAAAGCTTAATTTTGCTGGATATAAGATTCTTGATTGGCATCCATTTTATTTCAGAGCTTGATATATGTTGTTCCAAAGACTTCTAGCTTTCAGAATCTGGGTTGAAAAATCTGCACATAATCTAATTGGTTTTCCCCATATGTAATCTGATTTCTTTCTCTCATGGCTTTTAATATTTTCTCCTTATTCTGTATGTTAGGCATTTTCATTATAATGTGCCTTGGTGTGGATCTGTTGTGATCTTGTACATTTGGTGTCCTGTAAGCCTCCTGAATTTGGTTTTCCAATTCATTCTTCATATTTGGAAAATTTTCTAATATTATTTGATTGAATAGATTGCTTATTCCTTTGGTTTGGAACTCTATGCCTTCCTCTATCCCAATAACTCTTAAATTTGATATTTTTATGCTATCCAATATTTCTTGAATGTTCTGCTCATGGTTTCTTACCATTTTCACTGTGTTGTCTATATTATTTTCAAGATTATATATTTTGTCTTCATTATCTGAGGTCTGTAGGAGGCCATCCTCACACTTGATTTGAGTTATCTCTCTGGCTGGGTGAGAGATGCTTAGGCACAGTTGTGTCAGAGCTTTCCCCACCCTTCTCCAGGTCTGAGGGCAGGTCTGTGCAGAGGCATGTCTGGTCACTGCCCCAAAGATCCAATCGTTGCCCCTGACCTTGTGATGCTGCCCCCCTTAATCTTCATTGGATGGGATTTTCCCTAGAATTTTTTGTTCCCCAATAAAAGTCCACTCCCAGGCGTGTTCTCTCTCTCTCGCTAGCTACCACATTAGGTGTCTTGAGGCTGGAGCTAGGAGGAGCCGTCCTGGAGCTGGTTTTAAAGGTAATTAGAGTCTTGTCTCTTTAATTCAAACTTCCTAGTGGTTTCTAAAGATTCAAACCTTCTTTCATGAAGCCAGAGCTGGTCTTGGGCTAAAGAGGTCCTCTCTTCTAAGTGGTTTAATCTGTTGGTGATGCTTTCAATTGAACTTTGAATTTGGTTTATTGTTTCTTTCATTTTAAGGATTTCTGTTTGGTTTTATTTTAGAACCTCTATTTCCCTATTGAAGTAATCTTTTGCTTCCTGTATTTGCTTATGTAGCTCTTTTTCAAAATGATCTTTTGCCACCTGTATTTGGTCTCTTATATCAGCCTTTAATTTACAGAACATTTTAATTGTGTACATCCTGAACTCCTTCTCTGTCATTTCTTCTGCTGTGTTGCTCATGGATTCTAATAATGTGGTATCTTGATTTGTTTGGGGAACTTTCTTCCCTTGTGTTTTCATATTGCTTGTGTGTGTTCCCTTGCAGCACTGTGGATCTGAGGTATTACCATTTTTACTTTCAGGCTTGTAGTGCCCCTGTATGGATTCAATACCTCTCCTGAGGTGAAGGACAGTGTTAACAGATCCCAATATAAACAATATACACCCTAAAAAACAAATGTTTGCTGTTAAGATGTTTACAGTTTAGTCACAATATTCAGAAATGGTGAATTCAAATATTATCTACAATATACTGAGTAGGTTTGTAAAAGGGTTTACATTTTCTGATGATGAACAAAGAACCAGGGGTTCTTTGAGGAGTAGGATGATATGCTGAGGATATAAGAAGTGAGAATATAGAGTTATTATATTGTAGGAAGTGTGAAAAGGAAATCTAAAGAGGAAGATTAGTAGAAGTAGCAGGAGAAGGGAGAAAAAGTAATCTTGGGTAGATAAGTAAGTGAGAAGACAGTAGAGTACATAAAACAAACACACACATATATTAAGAAAAATAAAAAAATGTTAAAATAGTAGAAATTGGTGGGAAAAAAGAAAAAAGAATACACAACACAACTGAAATATATTATTCAGACTTCCCAGTCTTCAAAATCCTAATTCATGCATATGTTGGGGATGTGAGGGCGGGAGAATAGAGAGAGAGAAAAAAAAATCTTGAAGGAAGAAACAGGTATTGTTTTGGTTGGAGCTCAGTAACTTTCCTGCTTCCCTTCTCAACCACTAGGTGGGGTTATCTGTTGTTAGTTGGTATCTTCACCCTCAGTATGATGAAGGTAACCAGGGTATCACTATGCTGGGTAGCGACTGCTGGGAAGAGAGGGCAGTTAGAAATGGGTACCTGGCCAACTGAGTTCCAAACTGGAAGTTGCCCCCCACTGAAGATGGTGATGAACATGGGCCAAGATGGAGGTGCCTGTTTTCAGTGGTAGGGTGTCAGGTCGGGTAGAGGGAGTCAGGCATTGGAATTGGATGATGAGTTAAGAGATGAGCTCTGTGGCTTGCAGTTAGTGCTTTTCAGCTGGCTTCAGAGCCTGTGTGAGGTTTTCAGGTGTAGGCTGGCTACTGCACTTAGGGTACTATCTCCGTTGCTGCAGAGTCCCAAGATGGCAGCAACCGGGGCAGCCCCATGTTGGTAGATGGGGGTCCATGCAGCAGTGTCCACCGGAGTTCCTACTTGTGGGAAGCTGCTGGGTGTCCTGCATAGGAGCGGCATCCATGATTTCTGTTCAGGAGGGTGACCAAAAGATCTGCATGGGTACTGCTGTCTCAGATGGTCTCACCCAGGTATCTACTAGTCCTGTGTGGGTGAGTGGTTGGGAGAACTACTCTGATGCTGAGCCCTGGAGCCCTGGATGGCATGAACCATGATTCCTGCATGGGATCAGGAATCTTGCTTGCAGAGGAGCATATTCTCACTACTTGAATCCCAGGTTAGAATGCTGCTTCCCTTTGGCCCACCATCTTGGATCCCCAGTGACTTCTCTTTTTCATCTCTAATTTTTTGATTTGGATCTTCTTTCTCTTTCTTTTAGTTAGTTTAGCTAAGATTTTATCAATCTTATTTATCTTTACAAAGAGACATCTCTTTGGTACTGATCCTTTTTATTTTTATAAAGTTTTATTTGATTAATTTTGGCACTGATCTTAATTATTTACTATCTTCTATTGGTTTTGAAATAAGTGTTTTTATACTTTTATGGGGCATGGAGATATTAGAATGTCTACTTTGACATATTCTTTTTCTTCTCTTTCTTTTATAGGCACTTAATGCTATAATCTTTCCTCTTTGAACTTCCATCATAGTGTCTCAGAGATTTTGGTGCATTGGAGCACTAATCTCATTTGATTCTAGAAATTTTTAAAATTTCTCTTCTCATTTTTTTCTGTGCTTCATTTGTTCTTTAAGAGAGTGTTGTTCAATCTCCGTGAGTTTATGTGGTTTCTATAATTTCTATTAAAGTTATTTCCAATTTCTTTCCATTATGAACTGATAAGATGCATAGGATAATATTGACTTATTTTTAGATTTGCTAAGACTTGCTTTTGTGACCAAAATATACATAAAAATTGATTATTTTGGAAAAGATTCTATGTACTGCTGAAATGAAAGTGTATTCAGCTATTGTTGGATGAAATATACCATATATGTCCCCTAGTACCATTGATTTATATTATTATTTAGGTAAAATATTTGGTGTCTGCATGACCTGTCTATTGATGAGAAGGGTATGTTGCAATCACCAGTATTATTACTGTTGGGTTCATCTGGGAGACTTAATGTCGAGAAATGTTTATTTTATATAATTTAGTGCATCAGTATTTAGGGCATAAATATTTACTATCATTATATCTTATTGAATTGTTCACTTCAACAGTATGTAGGACATTTTCTTGTTTCTACTGATTAGTTGTTGCTTGAAATCTGCTTTGCTAGATATAAGAATATCTACTTCCGCTTGTTTTCAGACTCCATATGCATGGGATAGTTTTTCTATCCTCTTACATTCCACTTTGAATATTTTTGCCTCTAAGACAAGTCTCTTGCAAATATCATATAATTGAGTCTTGTTTTTAAACCATTCTGTCAACCTATGTCTTTTAGAGGGGGTGTTGAGGCATTTATATTCACAATTATTATGGAGAGAGATTTATTAATTCTAGCCATTTGCTGTGTTTCATATATTTAATTCATCCTTAATTTTCTTTTACCTTATTGGTCTTCTGAAGAAGTTCTTCTGTTTGAGAGCTCTGGGATTTGTGTGTAGTATTTCTTTTAGTATCGTTATATAGTGCTAGTTTAGTGGTCACAAATTCTTTTAATTTATCTTTATCATGGGAACTTTTTATTTTTCCTTCAATGTGAATAATATTTTTTCAGGATACAGCAATCTTGGTTGGCAACTATTTTCTTTCAGATGCTGGATTATCCCATTTCCAAGCTCTCCTGAATTTTAGAGTTCTGGAGTTGACAAGTCGGAAACAAACCTCATTGGTTCACATCTAAATGTGACCTAATGTACTCTTTAAGTTTTAATATTCTCTTCTTATTCTTTATGTTAGGCATTTTAGTTTTGATGTTTCTTTTTTTAAAAAAAATTAAAATATCATTATTTTATTTATTTATTTTATGTGGTTTCTGAGGATCGAACCCAGGGCCTCACATGCATGAGGCAAGTGCTCTACTGCTGAGCCACAACCCCAGTCCCAGTTTTGATGTTTCTTGCATAAGTTTTTTTTTTTTTTTAAATCTTGTCTCTTTGGAATTCTATATAACCCTTTTGTATGATGTCCATCTCATTTCCAAGGTTTTGAAAATTTGTCTGCTATTATTTTATTGTAAAGTTTCTTAATGCCACTAGTCTGTATCTCTATGCTGTCTTCTGCCCAAATGATAATTAAGTTTGGATTCTTCATGTTGTCCAAGATTTTCGTACATTCAGATTATAATCTTTTTTCTTTGCCTTTTATTTTGTGTTCTGTATACCAAGTGCTCATATACCTTTTCTTTGAGGCCTGAAGTTCTATTTTCTACCTAATCTAGTCTACTGGCTATACTTTCAAGGGGATATTTTATTTTATTTATTTTTCTTTCTTTCATTTCTGGGAATTCTAGTTGGTTTCTTTGCAGAATCTCTCCTTATTAGATGGTCTTTCACTTCATGTATTTGCTCTCTGAATGAACTCCTTAGATCTTTTTTTAATTCATTAATCATTTTAATATTCAATTTTGCCAGGTGTAATGGCACATGCCTTAATCCCAGCTGCTCAAGAGGCTGAGGCAGTAGGATCTCAAGTTGAAAGCCAGCCTCAGCAAAAGCAAGGCACTAAGCAACTCAATGAGACCCTGTCTCTAAATAAATTACAAAATAGTGCTGGTTAGTTACAAAATTACAAAATGGTTCATTAGTCCAGTGCCTGAGTTCATTCCCCAGGAACCTTTTCTCCACTGCCCCCCAATCAATTTCATAACTTTTTAAAAGAATTTCAACCTCACTCATTTTTGTGTGTTCCTTTTTAGGGGATTGTATGTTTGGGGTGTGGAGATACTTGTTTGATTGTTTGCTCATGTTTTCCAAGATCTTGAACCTGTGCATCTGTTGAATTGGTTTCCTTCCTTTTTTTTTTTTTTTTTTTTTTGCAAGAATATATTTTGCTGTGTAGTTTAGCTCTTTCAAAATACATCCTGTGTTGCTGGTATCCTTTAGCTTCAACACATAGACTCAGTGTTATCCAAGTGTTACTTTCAACCACCAGTGTCTGTGTGATGCTGAAGAACTGCTGGTCTAATTCATTCTTCTACAGCTGCTGCAACACTGTGGATTCTTTGATACATTGTTTTTGTGCCCCTGGAGGAGTTGTATTTGGGGGCTTGTCATTGTTTTGGAGTTTTTCCTCTTCGATAGTGTAGGTATCAAAGTATGTGGAAACTAGAGTGTGATCACAGTTTGTGCATAAAGTAAGGTGAGCTGTCACTTGACTGAGTTGTGGGTGTAGTTCAGCAGATTTTCTATCAGTGAATTTTCAGTATTACAGTCTTTTCCCATTCATTCTCAGAAAAAGGACAAATGAGCAACAGTGACAATAGTAGTGACCAATACACAGCATTTAAATAAGTGCCAAGTGCCTACTGTGAGATCTACAACACTAAGTACTGCGAAAAGAATGACAAGTCAGCATTTAAAATCAATAGCCATGTACTATATCTAGCATTGAATTATACTACAAATTTCAACTACATACCAGTATGAATATTTGCAATGGTCGGGCAAGAAATTACTTAAACTAGTTCTAAAAGATAGTAGGATTATAGTTCATTAAAATAAAAGAAAATGAGTAGAAGGGCAAAAGAAAATTTCAAATATTAAAAAATTGGAGAGAGGGAAAGCAAGAGAGATGTAGTAAGTGGCTTCCATAAAGAAGGTGGAAAGAAAGAGAGAAAAAGAGAATTTGGCTATTGGAGGGAAAAGAAAGGTAAGAAGAAATAACAAGAACAGCAGCAATAACAACAAAAATATAAGAACAACACAAAAATCCAACCAGAACAAATAAACAAAAAACCCTAACACCCCATAAAGTCCAAAGAGGTAAAATAACAAATGAGTGAAGGAAAAAATGATAAACAAGAGAAAAATGTGTGTGTGTGTGTGTGTGTGTGTGTGTGCGCGCGCGCGCGCGCGTGCATAGAGGCAGGCAGGGAGAGAGATGCACAAACCAATCAACACAGTAAGAATGCACAAACACAAACAATAGAAAAATGAAAAAAATATTCTTAATAAAATATTAAGGGATTGGCTCTGTTGAGGTGTTCAAAACTTTGACAGGATAGATGTTTGCTGCCTCTGACATTATGCCCTTCTTTCATTTTTTTTCTTGGGTTGTACCCCTTAGACTGAGGATAGGGACCGTTAAACCCATCAACTTTGAATTGCTCACTTACTTCCAGCTGGATTGGCTTAGAACTGAGGCTGGTTGTCATAGCTTCCAACTTTCCTTCTCACCAGTATAATGTAGGACAGAATGGGAAAGAGTGACAATTGGAGATTTTTTTTTGCCGAGGAACACTTGATAGTTGCACTCCCAAGGTGGGGTTGATGCAGTTTTAAATGTAAAGTTCCAGAGATTAATATTCAGTCTTTGGAATATTGGCCTTTGGAATTTTGTCAGGTGGTAACTGCTCTAAAGAGAATAACTTTACCCACCCTATTGCCAGGCCTATGCAGATCTGTCCTGGGTGTCTGGATCTCAGGAACTTCCTGAGAACTGCACTCCTAGGGCAGAACAACTAAACCTCTACAGGTCTTGCCAACTCCATCACCCATGAATGTAATCTTTCCAGGATGAGATCCTAATTGCAAAGTGCCCGCCTGCCCAGCTTCTGGCTTATCCCTGTTCATTCCACACACTACCAGTCCCAGAGGGAAAGAGAACTGCCGTCTATGCAGTATCCCTGCCTGAATCACCTTGGGTGCAATCCTTTTTGTTCCCACCTCAGTCATGAGTCATTTGCACTTTCAACCTCATGGCAGGCACTTGCTGGGACAGTCTAATGATGCTTGTTATGATCTCCTGTGCTTCTGTAGCAAAAAGTCATCCCATGGACTGCTTCAAGATGGCTTACTACATCAGATCCTGGCTCACCAACCAGGAAGCACAGAGTGCTCTTCAAACCCTGGCTCACCATGCACCCTCTCCATTAATTAAGATCAGAACCTGTTCTGTACATTCTCCTATGCCAAATTTTTTCGTGTGATTTCTCTCTCTCTTTCTGCCTGTGTCACTCCTCCTGCTGTGTTGAACTGGCAGTGCAGACACTAAGGTTAGACTCAGTGGTATTCTTTTCCATACTGTGCTCAAAGCACTCATATATCTGCATCTCAATGATTCTGATATTGAATTTTGGTGAATTACCTCTGTCACCCACCTGAGATTTTCAAGGGTTCTACTACTCAATATATATACTTTTAAGAGTTTAAGCTGTTGAAAATTTCAACTGCATGAAGGTCTCCTAAAATGTATGTAGAGAGTGGGACACCACTAAAAACCTCAGCATCCCAAGTAGCTTTACATATTGAAGAAGAAAACACAAGCCAGAACAGTGAGAGTGCCTTGATCTTATTTTCATGTCAGATTATCTTTTTTAAGCACTACTGGATTTTCTTTAAATAAGCTATAAGTCTTTGATTCTGTGATCCAAGGAAAATTCAATAATAAGAAGAAAAATAACAAAAGTCATTAATCTTGATTTTATATTATGTGCCAGTCACTACTCTTTCTCTTAATCATTATAACTATCATGGGCCATTAGTATTACCATCACATAGGTCAGGCAGGTGAGACAAGGATAATGTAAGTAACTTTCTCACCATCACATATAAGATGGTTTCAGGGATGGGATTTGTCTCTATTGAATATCCTTGAGGAAAAGCAGGTTTAAGGGTGGTAATTGCAGGGATCACGAATAAAGCACTGTAGAAGATATAAGGGGGATGGATAAAATGTTGGTTCTTGAGCCTGTTATCAAAAATACCCAAGTGAAATCCACCATCATGTATATCTACAAGACTGGGGTCCTAATCAGAATAAGATATACTCTGCCTGTGTCACTCCTCGTCTTTGATTCCAAAATATATTTTTTTAAAAATTTAAAAGTAATAATAATTCTGGCTGGATGCCAGAATAAGATATACTCCATGCTTGCATAATTAAACCAAAATGGATTCTACTGTTATGTATAACTAAAAAAAACCCACCAATAATAACAATAATAAAAAGATTACTGCTGTGTAAGTGGTCAATCCCTTCTAAGAGAAGAGAAACAGTCAAATGATTCTCAAAATTGCCCATCAAAGGTTGAATAGAGGTGGTCATTTACCCATTGACTACCATCTTTTTTCATTAAATATTATCTCTGGGGCATTATTTCCCACTGCTCGATTTCTCTTTCTCTCTCTCTCTCCCTCTCTCTCTCTCTCTCTCTCTCTCTCTCTCTCTCTCTCACACACACACACACACACACACACACATATACACACCTTGCCCTTCGGGGCCCTTCAGAACTGTATGGGCCTCCTGTTAGTGAGTTCCAATTGCAACCCTACACTTTAGCATTGGAGACTCCTTGGGTTGCAGAAAAAAATATATATATATACAGGAACAAGTCAAAGCTTATTGCATTTGTGTGTGTGTGTGTGTGTGTGTGTGTTGTTGTTGTTGTTTGTTTGTCTTGGTACTGGGAATTGAACCTAGGCACTGGTGTAGGCTAGACAATTGCTCTAACACTGACCTACACTCCCAGATCTTTTCTTTTTATTTTGAGACAAGGTCTTGATAAGTTACTGAAACTGGCCTTGAATTTGTGATCCTCCTGCCTTAGCCTCCTGAGTAGCTGGCATTACAGGTGTGTGTCACTGCATCCAGCCAGAATTATTATTACTTTTAAAATTAAAAAAAAAATATTTTGGAATCAAAGATGAGGTTGAGGGTTTGAGACTGGATATAAGATACATTTAATATAGTTCACTTCTCATATTACTAAAAACTGCTTGTGCCTTACAGGAAGACCTAAATTCTCACTTCATCGAGGGCAAATGAAATTTATGAAAGATTTAATATCCAGTCTTTAGTGGAACAAGATGCCTGCTGGGTCCTTAATTGCAATTTATCTTTTCTTTCACGTGACAATGCTATACACACTGCCACTTCAGGGCCCACATTTGGCACTGGACAAGTCATTGCACAGTAAGAAAAGATGTTTGCCACATCTTGGAGGAAATGCTACAAGTGCAAGGTAAATCAAGTACAGTTGGAAAAGTCAATTATGGTTGTGGCTAGAAGACTAGTGGGGTCATAAGATATAAAGTGGCACAAGAAGTATCTGATACAGGATTCACAGACTTTCTGACTCCACAGTCCAGATACTAGATTATTGTATATAAAATCTCCAGTGAACCAAGATAAATATTCAACCCCCAGAAACCTTGTGTTCCCAAATCTCTTCATTAGTTTGGGTGAATTTAAAACCATAATATTTATAACATCACCAAATGTGTGATAGATTAACAAGGCTTTGTAGACAGAAATCCAGGATATTTTCCAAGAATCTTTCTTTAAGCTTCTGTGTGGTGAAATTCAGCATAAAGCAACTTTAAAACTAACTGATAATTAGCACACAGTAAGGGTCATACAAATATACTGACACAAAACCCATGCTTTCTAAGGCTTTTATGAGAACATAATTCTTTCAAAACCTTTCACAGCCAGAGTTAATTTATAAGCATTATTCCCTTAGGCTTTGAGACATGGCCTATGGACCTGAAGAATAATGTGGCAGAACTAATGTTTGTGTTTTGGCAAGACTTTATTTATTTATTTTTTAGAAATGCTAAAAGTGAATCACCCCTTTCAAGCTCAGAGGGATGTAATTAATGAGTGTGGAGAAGATGGAAAAACCTTCTCCTGCATTGGAAACAAGTAATTTCAGCCTAGAGAGAAGCAAGCTCTTAAATAGCAGGAAAATGCCAGAACTACACTAAAACCAAGGTCTCCATATCTTGCTTTGGCTTTGTTCTGATGGTCTGGGGATTAAGTACCAGAACACAAGCCTCTACCTCTAACTCAATACATAAAGTTATGTGTCCAATTGACTTTTGAAGTTTCAGTATATTCATTGGCAATGTGGGAAATAATTAAGGCATTCCTTCTTGCTTCCTGAGGCTGCTGTAAGGGTTAAAGTCTCCGGTATTTATAAAACCCTGTGCAAATGTTTGCTGTTGTGGTTGTAGTGGTTATTAGATCAAGCCCTAGATTAACTGTGGTTTGACTTCTTGGCTTCCTGGTCATTGTGTTTTCCTCCCTCTATAATTTTCCTGTCCAGCTGACTTCCAGCTTACCAGGGTTATGCCCTTCTTACCCAGTGCACTCTTATTATTACATGCTCTGCTATACAGCTGCCTTTTATAAATGGAGTTGATGAACAAATTCAGGCTAAATTGCAATAACTGATCCTTATTTTTCAATGTTAATCTTCCTCCTTGAAGAAGTCTTTAGCCACAAAAACTTTGAAGGTCAGAACCAAAAGAACTGTATAAAAATCAAGTAATTCCCCGTTTTTATAAATGAGAAAAATCTAAGCCCAGAGTTCAAGGGACCTACATAAGTTCACAGAACGAGGAGTAGGAAAGACATAATTTCAAACTAGTTCTTCCTACCCACTCTCAAAGCACTGATTGAACAAATACATATTTACCTGAAGCAAAGGAGCATTTGGAAAGAATGGCCTGGGGTAAATATTTCCAAAGTTGCCTGTCTTTTAAAAGCCCAGCACTTCCAGCAGTATACAGAAGGCAAAGCTTAAAACTGCAAAATCCATAAGAATTTTGACTAAATCCTCCAAGAGGGGGTTTTTCAAGGTGGCACTTTTGACATTTAGAGCTGAATACTTATATGTTGAGAGGAGCTCTCCTATGCATTTGGGGATTTATCAGCATACCTGGCCACTGCTTTCTACATGAAATGGCACTTTCTCCAGTTTGGGCAACAAAATTATCTTTAGAGATTGCCAAATATCCTCTGGGGGCTTACCGGTCTCTTTCAGTCAATTTATCTAGATAAGCAGAATTTTTAACATCTATGTTGGTTCCACAGTTTAGTGGAATTGAGCTGCTATAAACATTGATGCGGCTGCATTATCATAGTATGCTGGCCCATTTCAGGTAAATTTTCATTTTTAGTTATTCATAATTTTATCTTATTATTCTTCATTTTCTAAAGCATATCTATGTTAACATTTTTCATTCTTTATATTTGATACTTGTGCATTTCTGTGTTGCTAGGGTTACATAAAATTCAATAATAGTTTTAAAGAAGAAACAATGGACATTTCTTTTTCTTTTTTTTTTTAGTATTTTTTTGGCTACTCTTTTTATTTTTAAATCCTTGAGATGGATATTTAGCTTACTAATTTTCATTCTTTCATTTTTTCTAATATATGATTTTTCTTAGACTGATAGGTTATTTAAAGCTAAATTTATTAGTTTCAAACATTGAAGAAATTATTAGCATAACTAAATCTTTGTGAGAAATACTATGGCTTAATTCTATTGTGATCAGATAAAATAAGCTATATTGCTTCAATGCTTTGACATTTATTTTATTTTCTTAGATGTGTTGAGTTATGGCCAAGTATATACCAAATTTGAGTAAAATTTTCATGCACACTTTAAAATAATGTATATTCTATAGTTGATTAGCCTATCAGGTCAAATGAGATACAGATCTTTAAACAAATTTGCTATGCATTATCAGAACTTCATCTCTCCTAATCCTTTGTCTGCTGCCAGTTATCCATGGTCATTTTGGACTTGGTTATTTACCCTTTCAGTTTGATGAGTTTGAGGTTGTATGTCTGAATCTGTATTTCAGGTGTATTTACATTTATAATTTTAAATATTACTATTTGGTAGATTTTAACCTTTAATTCAACTCTATAGAATACTTTTATACTTATGGTTGTTTTACCTTAATTGATATATGCACATTATATGATTAAACAAATTAAAGATAGTATAATGAAAAAGAGAAAAAAAATTGGCTAATAAATGCAGAGGTAATAATAGAAATAGAAAAACAACTATTTTGTAAACATCCAACAATATTGAAAAAGAAAAGCAAGAAACACCAATGGTTTGTAAAACCATTGGATGGAATATTATTCAGGAGCCATATATTCAGAGTTTCTATTACCCTCAGATTATTATTAATTGGGAAGTGGGCAGGTACTCCCACAGTGTAAAAATCTGGTGAGCAGCATTTCAGCCAAATGACCAAAATTTGCATCACTGATAAAGAAAAAAGATTGAAATCTTGTCTCTATTTATGTGATATACTAGGTGTAAAACAGCATCACCCATGTAGTATTTCTCACAAAGATTTTCAACCTAACTTAATTATGAGAAGTCATCAACCAAATCAGAATTGTGAGGCAGTCTCCAAAGGGCTGGGGAATTGTTCTAGATTAAAGAGACTAAACATAAGTGACAGCTCCTTGTAATTTTTGCTAGAATCCGTGAACTATAAATCTACTTCCCAGAACTGATTTTTTTGTGTCCAAAACTTTTAGTGTGGAGTAATAGAAGTAGAGTAAGTGCATGTGAATGTGGAAAATGCTTAAACGCATGGTTATTTTAGGTAAAGTGTATATGGTGTTATTCTTTCAAACTTTTGGAAGGTTTGACATATTATCAAAATTAAGAAGGAGTGGGAAAAATTAGATTTTAGAAAATGGTAACAACTCAAATATCTGTTAATAACAGAGTGGATTAATAAATTGTGTCATGTCATTCAATGATTTAATATATAGTAATAAAAATAAAGTACAAGTGTAAGCATCAACTTAGATGAACCATTTCATGCGAACATGAAACAGAGTCACAAGACAATGCACATAGAATTAGCTCACTAATATAAAATTCAAGAACAAGTAAGCTACATAATATATTTTACATTATACAGCTAAAAAAAAGAAAAGCCTGTCAATGCAGAGGGGATGGAATGCAAGGCAATCCTGCAGCAACCCAGGAATTACCTAAGGTGTAGGTAGTATTCTAGTTCTTAACCAAGTGGTGAGTGCAGAAGTTGCCATACCACTTTTATTTTAATTGTTTTATATACTTTCATATGTAGGATATATTTTGTAATAATTTATTAAAGTTTAGGAATTTCAGAACATTCTGAAGAAGGTAACCATTTCTATAAAAGATGTAACTTGGGTTTTATTTATCAAGATTCTTTTTTTTTTTTTTTAAGATTACTCACTTTCTTCACTTTCCCTGGTCCCTAGCTATAGTGATAGTTATTTGGATAGAGTCTGTCGAGGACAGGGAGAAGTATGAAACAGGGTCTAGGAGTCACCTTTGTTTCAAATAAACTCTTAGTAGCAATGTCCACTCTAGATAAATATTCTTTTGAAATGCCTGTTTGTCCCACCCATGCACTTAACAGTCATTTCTTCCCTGTCACACTCATGCAGCACTGATTTATTTAGCAGCTTTTGCATGATCTGTATATGACCCTTAGGGAGAAATGCAATTTGATTCACATCCAACAGTCCTTGAGTTTCACTTGAAAATGTCAGTAAAGCTCTTCTTACTTTTTATTGATTAACATTTTCCCCACTTAAATTATTCACTGTAGAAAAGATTAGTTAATCTGAGAACTATCCTAAATTCTGGATGAAGGAAATATTACAGAATATTTTTCTTTTGGTGATCTGTATTTAGACTAGAAAATTTAAAATAAAGTAATATGAATAAAGTTAAATCATTTCTTATTAATGCATACAGGTTTTAATATGCAATTGAAAAGATCTGGGGTAGATTAAATATTGGAATTAGTTTGAATCTTTAAGATAGTCTGTATCATCAAAGAATGTTTTTTTTCCTCTTATCTAAGGAAGGACTTTAGTTTGCTTTCAAATTTGAAAAAAAAAAAAAAAAGAAAGGAATAATAAACTTAGGTAGTTACAGTGCTAGCAAATTCTACCAGAGCTGTATTGAAGAGTATTTTAGGAAAAGGTATATATTGATTCTTCAGAACAAAAAGACCTGCCCTAAACAGTAGTTCTCAGCTTCAGTATCAGCACTGCAGTTTCTAAGAAAGAATTCTCTGGCACACACTGTTCCTGCATTCAGACATATACTTACACATGGTTCTACCATACTTGCAATGAAAAGGCTTCTCTCATTTTAATCGAGAAAGCTTATCTTATACTTTTTAAAAGCATATCACACGTGAAGGAATAATCATTAAGCCTTTTATTTTTTCTGAAGTCTTCAGAGATTTGTGGGGAAAGGCAACATGCACACTCTGTAAATGTCAAATCTCTTTACAGAAATGCGAAGGAGGTATTGCAGGCTGTCATCTGTTCTTCATGCTGCCTACTGACCCTCATTGGGAGCTACCAATTCCCAAAGATTCTGTGCCCACTGAAATAAATAGCTCTCTCAAGCACAAAGTAAAATGTTAGACAACATACAGCAGAACAGCACCCACTTTAATTATACTATGCAATGTGTTTTATAAAGAACTCGGGATCTGAAGGGTTAGACATTGAAGGACAGTTCCAGCTGGCAGGCAATGAAGGAGAATGCTTCAACGGTGGCAAATGACATAAAAAGACTAGGGGGGAAAGTGGGAGTGTTTCAGGCATGTGATGATAGAAAAAGGATGATGCAGATTTTAGTATGGAAAAGAACAAACATATGTGAATGTTAAAAATAAAAATCATATTGCCTTGAGTCCAGGTATATTTAAGTGGCTTTGAGAATGGGCCTCAAAATAGAGTGATATGGCAGAAGTGTGTCCATCAGCATCAAATTTATCATCCAAATTTTCTATAGGGAAATGGACTTAGACCAAAAGTTTCCTGTATATTTCCCCAGATTTATTATCAATAATATTCTATTTCACTAACCAAAGTTTCTACTTGAAAGCAAGTACACAGAGTCATTTGAAGTGTAGATAGAACTACTCATTAAGATAATGTGGCATAGTGAACAGAATAGTTGTAGTCCCACAAGACCAAATCATATCCATGATGATGACTTGATATATAGACATTAGGCAAGGTATCTAAGTTCAATAAACTCTATTTTTGCCATCTCTATATACTCAAATATTTTAATCTTGGAGGGGAGATTGTAATCAGCAGTACAAAGCTTGCATTAAGCTATCTTTGAAGTTCATTGTGTCTTTTTGTCATATGACTTTATTTTGTAATTGCTAATTGAACTATTGGATATATAAAATAGATGTCATTTTGACCTTCAGCCTTCTTCCTTGACTTAGTTCTTGATTGAATTATTTTATTATCAACAGTTGTTTTTCAATTCTAGTACCCCTAAAGCCGTGTGTGACTACAACTATTTAAATCCCTCTTGATAGACTCAAAGCCCATTGGACTATCCTTCATGTACTGTGTTCATTAATTTTAATCTCCTTTGCAGTCTTAGATCTGTTAGGATTTAAATCTTAAAAGTAGTTCTGCTATCAACCAGTTCAATGTGTAGAATTCCTCAATTACCTCTTAGAGTAATCAGTTCTGCTATGCCATGAACTCATTGTCCTTTCTACTTTTAATAGATCTAATTGCTAGAGTGACCATTCTTACATAGATCTAAAGATATTCTGAAGTGATTGGGTCATTACCTTCCATAAGTCAGAAAATGTTGATCTATCATTTTTAGATGTATAATGGGAAGATGTCCTGAACCTCTAAGTCTGAACCTTGGTCTGAGAGTTTATTTTATTTTAATTTTTATGATATTTTTCAAACTGTATTTTGAATCTTTATATTACTGATTTTCAAAGTGAGGCCTATGGACCAGTCAATCAACATTACCTGGGAACTAGTAAGTAATCCTAATAATTTGCCTCCACAGCTACTAACACATAAATTGTAGGAGTGTGGTGTGGCAATCTGTGTTTTAGAAAGTCTTCCAGGTTATTTTAAAATACACTGAACTCAGGTTATTTTAAAACATACTGAATTCTGAGAATCACTGCCTTAATCGTTGTTAAGTGAGTTCAGAGGATTAAAACTTCCATTAAAAAATACTATCATATAGTTAAAAACGACCCAAAATTTAACTACTGTGAGATTGCAAATTGGGCCTCAAATAATCCATGGATGAAAAAGCAATACAAAACAAAAGCTTAGAGACTTTAAAATGAAACAATTTTTTTTATATTTATGTATATAAAGCTACCTATTAAAGTTTTCCTAAACAAATACAATAAATAAAAGATAATGAAAAGTATTTTTATCCATCTGAATGATAAAGTCCAATATATAAATAATTCTTAGAAGTAATATTTCCTTGCAAAAAATAGGCAAAGGATGTGATCAAAAAAGTTCACAAATATAAAATTTAAGTGTGCACAAAAATACATTAAAGAGTCAATCTCTGTGACATGGGGGCTATATACCTGAATTCTCTGTTGAGGTACCACTTCATACTCATCACAACAAACTTTTATAAAGTATCATAAATTCTTTATTTTGATATTTATTTATTTATTTCTTAGTTATAGATAGACACAGTACCTTTACTTTATTTATTTATTTTTGTGTGGTGCGGAGGATTGAACCCAGGGCCTTGCACGTGCTAGGCGAGCCCTCTATTGCTGAGCCACAACCCCATCTCCAAAAGTATGATAAATTCTATTGCTCATAGCCATAGCTAAAAAACATCCTTTTTCTACTTAACTCTCTGTTGCCATAACAAAGTGTCCAAAATAATCAGCTTGAAATGGGGCAGATTTATTTTGGATCCATGATGAGTCGGCCCTGTGGCTTTTGGGCCTGTAGTAAAGCAGTACATCATGGTGGGGAACACATGGTAGAGAAAAGCTGCTAACCTCATGGTAGCCAGGAAGTGAAAAGCAGAGCTCAGAGGAGGGCTGGTGGTCCCAATGTCTCATTCAAGGACATGTGTCCAATAACCTGTCTGCCACTAGGTCCTACCTCCTAAAATTTCTACCACATTTCAATAGTGCAACAGACTGGTGAACAATCTTTCAACACAGACTATTGGGGGACATTTAAGATACAACTATAGCAATGCATTATGATATATTTCTGTTAAAATATTAATTATTACAACAATTTTTGAATGATCTTAAAGTTCATTAAAAATGAAAATACATATACTTTAAATCAGCAATACTACTGCAGTAAATCTATTCCTTACATGTAAATTACCAAGTTCAAAGGAATTGTATTAATAAATATGTTAATTACAGTATTGTGGTGATGGAAAAATTAAAGAATACAAATTCCTAGCAGTAGGAAAATAACTGAATAAAATGAAATTTATATTTCTAACATGGAATTTTATAGAGTTCTACCTACATGCATTGATTAGAAAGACTAAGGGATTTTTATCTGCTGTTGTTAGTTGAAAAATAGTGATAATGAATCAGCAAGGCCTAATGTTTATGAATCTTTACTTCTTTTAAATTCTTTAGCCAATCAGCCTCTTTGTCCAGTAAGAATTTTGGTTATAATTTTTTTAAAGACAAGAAATCTGAAATGTAGAGAATTTAATTCAAGGTCACTCAGATAATTAACTTGACAATCCACAATAGTCTTTGTCTGCCTTCAGAGTTTATATTCTTAACAACTGAACTCTACTGCCTCTCTAAGATAGACATAGAGAAGTATATGATGCCTTCCATTGGGGAAAATTACACATATGACTTTATTTAAATATATAGGAATACAGAATCCACAAAAGGATGTACAACATTTTGTATTACTATTCAGGACGAAAGTAGTGGCTTTGAGCATAATCTCTTCAGAGGTTGTGATAGTAAAGATAGGAGAATGTACATGAAAGAAAGTCCAAAAAAGGAGGGAAGGAGAGAAAACGGAAGGAAGGAAAGAAGGAATAAAGAAAGGAATTAGGAATTCTGTATTCAGAAAGTATGTAAAATAATTTTTAAATGTTAGTGTAGTATGATCCCATACATTTAGCATTATATGCTTGAATAAGTTTATGGAAACATGTGTATATATGCATACCTAAATATAAATATAAATATCATAAAAAAATCTCTTCCAAAATGTTTATTGTTATAATGATTACTTTACTTTCTCCTTTATATTTTGTGTATTTAAAAAGTATTGAATGAGAAAACTTAAAAAAAAAAAATAAAACCAGAGTTGCAAACAACACCATTTCTTAAGTGTGGGCTGTGCATAGTGACTTTCTTTGAAAAAAATAGTACCATATGAAAAGGGAGAAAACACAAATTTACAGTGGAGAAACTTGACTAACACTACCTTAGACGTGACAATCAAGGTAAACAACAGTGATGAGTCCTATTGATATAATTCATCTTTGATATGATGTGATAAAAATGGCACTTACTTCTATGTACTCCCTCACCAAAACATATAACCCTACTTTAATCAGGAGGAAAACACAGGGAAAATTCCATTTCAGAGACATTCTAGAAAGCACCTGACCAGCTCCTCAAAACTGTTATCATTATTAGATCATCAGAAAAAAAGAAAGTGGTGAGACATTTTCATAGCCAAGAGATGACTACTAAATTTAATTGGTATCCTAGATGGGAAAAAAAATTAAGGGAAAACTGAAGAATTTTTAATAAAGAATGGACTTCAGTAAATAATAACAGGTCAATATTCATTTATACTCATGACAAATGTCTTGTATTAATGTAAATTGTTAACAGTGGAACTGGGTATGGCATTATATGGAAACCCTTTGTACTATCTATGCAACAGACCTGTAAGTCAAAATGTTATAAATTTAAAAGTTTATCCAATACAGAGATATAAAAAATTGTGCTCTATATGTATAATAAGAATTATAATGCATTCCACTGCTGTTGTGTATTAAAAATATAAATCAATAAAAGATTAGGTATAAAAATATCTAATATAAATATAAAAATATAAATCAATAAAAGAATAAATAAATAAAATAAAAGTAGTTTATCCAAAAATCAAATAAGAAACTCCAAACCTACAGTGATTATAAGTAGTAAACAAACAATATGCTAGGTAATCTTTTTGGTCATAGAGTTACTACAGAATACCAAGAAAACAAAACAAAACAAAACAAAAACAAAAAAAACCTAACAAAAACAGTTCCTATTTGGAGCTTATACACTAATAAATTATCAAGAGTTCTATATTTTATCCCAAGAAGTAAGTGATTTCATATATTCAAGATATAAACTCTAAGCTCTGATATATCAACCATGTTTCTGTTGAGTGATTTAGTTCAACTTTTTTGAAAAAAGATAAACTTAGTTTTTTTTTACCATAGTCAATAATTATTTAGATTTATCAAGTTAATTACTAATTTATTTGTCCTCCATTGCTTTTCATATCCCACTTTTGACTCAGGTTCCAATTTTCCTTTTGCTAAAATAAACTTCAGTGATATTTTATTAGTAGCTAACATTTATATTTTTCAAAATGTTTTTATTTTTAGATATCTGCTCATATTTTTATTAGATACATAATAACTGTATGCATTTATGGGATATAGTATGACATTACAGTATGTTTATACTGTATTAGTCACCTTTTTGTCACTATGATCAAGATTCCTGACAATAATAATGTACAGGAGGAAAAGTTTATTTTGGCTCATGGCTTCAGAGATCTATGTCAATGGTCTGCTGACTCCATTGTTCTAGACCCTAGGTGAGGAAGAACTTGAAGGTAGAAGGGTATGGCAAAGGAATGCTGCTTAGCACTTGGTAGTGAGAAAGCAGAGAGGAGCCAGGGACAAGACATAGTTCCAAGGACATGCTCACAGTGATCTATTTCCTCTAGCCATCCACCTGTCCACAGTTACCATTCGGTAATAAATTCAGTTATTAAGCCATCAAATGAATTGATACACTGATATGGTTCCAGTATTTATAATCCAATGTTTCATCTTTGTACATTGTTGCATTGCCTCATATGTAAGCTTTTGGTGGGGCATTAAACATCCAAATCACAACATATACCATGTAATAATCACATTAGGATAACTGACATATCCATCAGTGCATTCTCTGGATTCCAAAAAACTGAGTACATTTTTGCTCACATTCCTCAAGATTTTTCTCTATAATATCACCTAGTTATTCTGACTTACCTATTGTATGTTTCATCACTAAGTCTTTACCACTTTCTGCTCTTCTGGTTCTCTAATTCTGTCTTTAGTTGTGTTTAATCTAACTAGTGCTTTATTTTCTTATGTTCATCTATTACTTATACCAAACTATTCTATGTGATATTCCCAGGCCAGTGGGTGCAAATTTAATAGTTGCCATTTACTATTGATGCTAGGTTCATACTTAGAGTGTCAGGGCAAATGACTCAAGTGAGATAGGTGAAGAAAATGCTTCATATTGCCTTTCTACACATCATCTTCAAAGAAATATTGCTGGCCTTGTTCTAACCTATCTTATCATGAGAGTGGTATTTTTTATTTGTTTTTAGTTAGTTAGTTAGTTTATTTAACAAACAAACTGACTTGAATAATAAATAAAATATCTCTCTTGGGAAAAGAACAGATACTCTCGGGTATGAATAATTAAGATAATATCTTCCTTAAGGGAACTGTCTAGGCAAGTATGCTAGAAGCCCCTATATTCAGGGTTCCTTATGTTCAGTGTTTCTTAACTGGGACTCAAACTCACTGTGTGCACAGCATTTTCTTGACCCTACCTACACTCATAGTACTTGGGATATAAGAAAAAATAATAAAAACATGAATCATGTTACTTGCTGGGCCATGTCTCCCACCCAGGCGATTCTGACTCAGGAGATTTTGTCTTCTACCAAAATCTATGAAAATTGGCTCAGATCCTGCTCCTATGTGCAGAGCTACCATACCCAACTTCTCCCAGTAGTCTTTAAAAATATTAGAACTTAGAGACAAATATGTGGTTCTGGGTTCAGCTACCATCATGAATTCTTGCACTCCTTAATTTGGCTTTGAATTCTTTCCTTTTTCTGACACTTGGGTTTCTTCTTCCTTCCTTATCCTCTTCATCCTTTTATCCCACTCTCTACTAATTCTTTCCTCTATTCTCTCCTCTCTCTGTTTCTCTATTTGTCATCAATAGTTTTAAAAAAATCTGCTATTTTAATGAGTTTGAGAAGAAATCTATGTTCCCTTTACCCATTGATCTCTTATAGTGTCTAGGCATTCATAGATCTTTTTTCATGCTGATTTAATTGTTTTATTTCAGTTTCATTGTAGTTATTATCAAATTTGTTTGTGAGGTCCAAAAAAATTTCAGTCTGGCACTAAGATTATACATAAATGATATACACAATATTTTCTCTTCTAAATCAAGGACAGACATGTCAACAGTCCTTTGCGTTCCTTTCTGTGCTTATCAGAATTCTTACTGGTAAGTCATGAAAAACATTTTTTAATATAAGTTGAAAATAAATTTACCATATGAGGTATGTCTACAGGTTTCATGAGTTTAATGATTTTTCCCAAAGAAGATCAGATTTTTCGACTTTAGGCCAAAATTTTTCACTTTATGGGTGTTTTTAAGATTCCTTCAGTTAACTTAATTAGCACAGAGTAGAAACTCTCTTTACTAGACAAACCAATTTCAAAATTTATCTCCCATCAGTTTTTTGACATTTTCTTATATATAAGCTGGAGGTTAAGGCATAAAGTTCACAGAGCCTGTTTTAATGTCTAATAGCAAATTCTACAGCTATGTCCGGTACTGAGGTTTTTAAATATTGTCACTTATGAGATTTCAGTAGAAAGAAAAATTCTCACTTAACATATCCTATTATATGAAAGATGTTCAACATGTTTGGGCAGAGAAAAACATTCAGTCCTGACATGAGAATCCTTATCTATGAAGCACACTGCTTCTAGTTTGCCAATCACATTTCTATATTTTAATTAAGTTCAGATACCACTATCCTTGCTAAAAATTGTATATTTTGAGATAATAATTATTTAGAAATTAAGTTAAAATTTATTTCATGTTCTACCATTGGTAAAATAACACTATTAGCTAATATCTGGATAGTTGGAGTTTTTCTATCTTTTCTATTGTGTCTATGAGTCCTATTAGATTATTTATTATAAGAGCTTTATCTCTACTCTGCAAATTTTATACTTTTATTCAACAAGTATTACTCATTCTAATGATAATGGCATAAAAAGTAGACATGGTCCTTACTCTTATAGAGCTTCTGATATAGAAAGGAATATAGACATTAAACAGATCATTTCATAATTCCTTATTTCTAATTGTGATTGTTACCATAAAGAAAAAAAAGTAAGAGTAAAAGGAAAGCATATAATAGAAAGACCTGATGAACTAGAGAGTCTGGAAAAGTTTTATTTCATTTTCAACTTATTTATTTGTTTACTCACATATTTATTTTGTACAGCATTCCATACAATGGAATTCCCCAAGGAAGTCACATCTAGTTGAGCCTGAAAGATACCGTGAGTTAGATTTATAAAGATGGGTGGAAGAGAAAACCTTGGAGATGCAAACCACAGAATCACTTGAAGTACTTCGGGGGAGAGGAGAACCTATATTTTTTAAGGGTGGAGACCAAGTATAAGGTTATGTGATAAACACTGTAAAATATCAAATATTAGATTGTTTTTGGTATTGCAGTTCAAACATTGACTTTTGGAATTGTGTTAAAATCATTGAAAAACTCTTGGTAAGGAAAAAATTATATTCCAGATTGAATTTTAAAATGATTATAGGTGTGACCCATGTGAGATGGCAGAATGGGAGAATATATCCCTCATTCCTCCCACAGAAACACAAATTTAGCATCCATCCATGAATGAAAATACCTTCAGGAGAGTTACAGAATACAGATAAGAGACTTCAACACTCCAATAGAGTACAGAAAGGACAAATAACACAAAGAAAAAGTTAAGAAAATTTAACTTCACCCACATACTCTTCCAATGTGTAGACAGCAACAAACGTTCATAAGGATCACAAATAACCACAGAAATGGTTACCACAAAAGCAGAAAAAAACCTTCAGTAACTTAACCTAAGTAATGAAAATCTATGAATTTCCTTACAAATAATTCAAACTAATCCTCTTAAAAAGCTCAGTGAGACACAACAGAACAGAGAACTATAAGAAATATGGAAACTAATGATGAAACAAAATATAGATACAGAATCCAATAAATATCACTAATAAACAGAAATTCTGGAATTGAAAAATACAATAATTAGACTAAAAAAGTAAATAGAGAGCTTCAATTGCCGACTCGATGCAGTGAACTTGAAGATAGTTCAAGTTTGAAATTATCAAGACATAGGAACAAGAAGAATAAAGAATGAAAAAGAGTGAAGTCCATGGGACTTATGAAATATCATAAAGTGCATGTATGCACCACTGGGGAGTTTCAAAAGGGGAGTAGACAAAGAAGAATGCAAATTTAAAGAAATAAAAGCCTAAAAAAATTGGCAAGTCTAGAGAGATAAACAGACATCCAGATTAATGTAGCTCAAAGGAATCCAAATAGATTTAAAATAAAGAGGTCTACTTAGGATCAAACTTTCAAAAGTCAAAGAAAGAATTTTGAACGTAGCAAAAGAGAAGTAACTTTTCACATATAAGGGAGGTTTTATGAGTCTATCAGTATTTTTTTTCAGCTGTAGTCTTGCAGGCCAGTAGGAAGTAGGGCAGTATATTCAACGTGTTGAGAGAAAAAAAAATACTGTCAGTCAAGAATATTATTAGCTGAGGAATTTCCTTTAAAATAAAGGAGAGAGAAATACATTCCCAGAGAAAAACCAAGGTAAATCATTATTACTGGATCTGCCTGTTCAGAAGTGCTAAAAACAATACTTCAAGCTAAATTAATTAATTTAAAGCAGCAAAATGACAGCATATGGAAGTTATGTATCACTAGTAAAGGGAAATATAGACAGCTTTATATACAGAATGATGTAATAGTGTAATTATTCCTGTAATGTTAGGTATCAAGACCTGACTACTCTGGTGAAAGGAGCGGGGGGGGGGGGGGGACCTACTTTCTGAAGGCCACATAGAAAGGGTTTTCCATGTATATTATAGCTATAATTATTGAAGAAATCTCCCAGTATGTTACTTGCCTTTTTATTTAACTAATGGTGCCATTAAAGGAACAGACATTTTCAATTTTGATGAGATCAATTTTTTGCCATTTTTCTTTTGTGCCTTATCACTTTTTTGTCCTCTGTATGAAATTCTCGTTTTATCAAAGCTTTGAAGCATTGTGATGACAGTTTGTCTCACAATAATTTTTCCTTGTTTTCTCAAGGTTGTGAAAATAATTCTAAATTTTCTTCTTGTGGAAAGTTTATGGCTTTAACCTTTTTTAAAATGATGTGACTTTTGTGTTGATGTTAAAAAAATAATCACAAAGCAGTTCATAAATAACTAAAAATAAATACAATTCCTATTAACCTTTGCCAACTAATCAGTGCTAAGTATGTCTTTAATCCAAATTATGATGTATATATACATAAAATAAATATAAGTAAATATGCCTTCAGCATATCAAAATATTTAAAAAATAAAGTAGCTTTAGTTTTATATTTTGGACCATGCTTCAGTTTAATTACCTTTTTGAATATAGTGTGAAGAAGTTCATTTTCTCCTTATAGATAATCAATTATTTCAATAACAATTGATGAAAAGACTACTTTTTACTCATTGAATGAATGTAATAACTGTGCAAAAAAAAAAAAAATATATATATATATATATATATATATATATATATATATATATATATATAAAATGAGTGTGCCTACATGTGCAGTCTGTAGTCTGTCCCATTGATCTATATGCCAATAACACACTTTCTTAATTACTATAATTTTAGACACTGTTGAAAACAGGTAATATAAATCCTTCAAATACTTTGTTTTTTAAAATAATTATTTTTACTATGGTGGATCTTTGTATTTCCCAACAAATTTTAGATATAATTTATTAAGTTCCAAAAAAATCATATTGGGAATCTGAGAAATTCAAATCAAAACTACACTAATATTTCACTCCAGCCAAAATGGCAATGGTCAATAATATGAACAGCAATAACTGCTGGCAAGTTTGTGGAGAAAAAGGCACACTTTGCTTGAACTGTAGACTATTACAACCACTCTGGAAAGTAGTACGAAGTTCTCAAAAACTAGGGATGGAACCATATGACCCAGATATCCTACTCTTTGGCATTTATCAAAAAGATGTAAAATCAGTATATGACAGCAATGCAGTCACTTCAATGCTTATAGCAGAACAATTCACAATTGCTGAATTATGTAATCAACCCAGATGCCTGTCAATAGATGAATCAATTAAGAAATTGTAATACACACACACACACACACACACACACACACACACACAGGAGTCCTACTGACCCATAAAAAAGAATGAAATTATGACATTTGCTGGTAAATGGATAGAAAAGGAGAATACCATTCTAAAAAAAAATAAGCCATACTCAGAGACTCAAAGGTTGAATATTTTCTCTTATATACAGAAGAAAGAAAAGAGGGAAGGAAGGATAGGATAATATAAAGAACCAATAAGTTAATAGGTGAACAAAAGGAAGTCAGGTAGAGTAGAGGAAGAGGCCTGGGAGAGGGGAGGGAACTAGAGAGGGGAAGAGGAAGGAAAAGGGCGTGCATCATGAGCTGAGATTGATGTCCATTCATGTATGAATTGTTGGAATGAACCCATCTACTATAAATAACTATAAAACTCTAATAAAATTCTGCTGGAAATTTGATCTGCATTGTAGTAGATCTAGATATTAACTGGAAAGAAACTGACATCTTAACAATATTTAGTCTTCTAACACAAGGACATGGTATATCTATCTCCTCATTAATCATGGTTCTTAATTTCTTTTGGGAAATATATATATACATATATGTATATATAATATTTATCACTGTATATTACATATTTTGGGACATGATAATAAGTGATCAATTTAAAATCATTCTCTAATTATCTGTGGCTTTTTCTAATTCTGCCTAAGCAAATTTCTAGTTCCATAATTTTGAGTTATTTAAATCCCCCAAAGTGCAGTTAAACAGAGAAAACTGTTTGTCTCATACCATGTTCTAGCCATGACTCCTTCAGATTCAAATTACAAAAATTCAACTCAGCTAGTTTAAATTAAAAACAAAATAAATGTAATTTATTTGCTGCTGAAAAAACCTAGCAGTGCATCTGGCTTCAGGCCAAATGCTGTTTTCAGGCCTCACTCTTTCCTCACTTCTCAAATTTGCTCAGCAGGCTTACTCCATATGGCATCCTATCTGACACTCAGAGGCTCCAGGATAACATGTTCCTTAAAGAAAGAGTGCTCCTTTCCTTCCTGACAGTACTAGCAAAAGATCCAAGAATGATTTATGTAGCCAAGGGATGTCATGCTCTTATTGCTCATGTCTAGGCTGTCTTTGCATCCTTGAAACCAGAGGGGAAAGTTAGTCTCACTTGAAATATATGACCCAAAAGATAAAGAGGGGTGGTTCACAGAAATAACATAGTTCATATTATCAAAAGAAAGGAGAAGCATTTCTGAGAAAGCAAATAAACAGGGAAACAGCAATAAAAATAGATCAGTACTGTGTGGCTGAACAAAATTTGTTCTAACAGCTTAGGGTACCATCTACAGCCACCCTAACAAATATCTGATTCTTAATATCTACATTTGGGTTTTAAATACTTGTTTATAATACCTGTGTCTTTTTCTTGACTGGTCCACGAAATGTGATATATTGTAGTTTCTTCATAAGAATTTAACTTTTTGAGAAAGAAGCAAAAATGCTCCAGGATTTCTTATCTTTCTCTTTCACATCTACGTCATTTTCTGATGATCTCTGAACATTTGACATTCCTTGGATTCCCTTTCGCCTTTATAAAGTGTGTTTTCCAACTTTCTGTAACATAATTTGTGTATCCTGCTACTGATAAAGAGGCCAGACTCCTCCTTGATCTACTTCTGCCAACGGGTTGGCAAATGGTGTTGCTGACTATGTATTACAGATTAAGTTTCAGGTTAATGAGGAGATACTTTTCAATTCCTAACTCTAAGCAGCAGGGACTCTTCCTCCAAAATGGATACAACACATATATCTTGTTACCACATATTACAAAAACATTACCAATTGGGACAAAAAGGAACATAGGTTTAAATTTTTAGTATATCCTTACATCCTGTGTTTTGGAGAACATATTGAAATGGAGCAAAAAAAGATAATTTAATCAATATTTAGCTCTAAATGTCTATATCTTAAACATTCAAGAGATAAGTGATAATTGGGGTTACAAATTAAGGAACCGACCACTGCAGACTGTCATCCTATGAAGCATTCCAGCTGGACCAGGCAGTATTCTTATCCATACTATTTAAGTGTCATTTCAAATTTCTTACAGCAGAGAGTAGAAAGAGCTGACAGAAACACTGTACATTCTTACACATGGAGAAAATAAGGGATTGAACAGTTCTCATTTCAGATTATGGGTCCAGGCACTTTTTGTAAATCTTGTTGTCTCCCTGAAGCTTTGTGTTTAAAAATGCTTTATATATATATATATAAAGCATTTATATATATATATATATATATATATATATATATATATATATATATATATATATATATATATATATAAAGCATTTTATATATATTTGTTATTCAAAGAAAAAATTCTAGTGTTCATAGTAGACAAAACCAGGAAAACAGCATTATTTACAGCATTCTTCAGGGATTATTTCTTCTGAGTTACCTCTGAATGCTTTCTTCAAATAAAGAACTCTGGATTTAGGGAGGAATTACTCTAACCTTTTTTTCTCCTTAGGCAGAAATATCATTTGCATTCAAGCCAGAAACAGTGGATATGGTAAGACATATTCCTTAGCTTTGTTCTCCCAGAATTTGCTTCACATTATAGTCAAATCCACTTCATTCTCACATAAGTCATGTAAAGCAGAAAATAAATAAGTAAAAATAAGGATGACTACACAGCTAGTGCTCAGAAATTTTGGTCAATTCAAATCTGGATCCCTCAGCTAGAGGGCTGACCTCATTTCTGAGAGTATTTGCAGATGAATTCATGAATTTTAACCTATCAAATATACCTTTACTTTAAAAAAACATTTTATTGGTGCATTATAATTATGTATATAATGGTAGGACTCATTGTGACATGTTCATACATGTATATAACATACTTTGATCTATTTTATTTCCTGTACTTCTCCTTTCCTTTCCCTCCTCCCTCCCCATGAGCTCTTGCCACTTCTCTACTGGTCTCCCTTCTATTTATATTTTTAATTGGTACATTATAATTATACATGGAAGTGGGATTCACTGTGATATATTCATACATGCACATAGCATAATTTGATCAGTTTCATTTCCCATTACCTCTCTTTTACCTTTTCTCCACCTCTCCCTGGATCCTCTTTCTCTATTTTACTTTTCTCCCTTCTTTTGTTGTGAGACCCAGTTTTTATTCCTATTTTCTTACTAGCTTCCACATATGAGGGAAAACATTTGACCCTTGTTTTCTGGAGTCTTATTTCACTTAGATGTTCTCCAGTTTCATACATTTTACTAGCAAGTGACATAATTTTATTCTTCTTTATGGATTAGTAGAACTCCATTGTGTGTATATACACCATATTTTCTTTATCCCTTCATCTGTTGATGGACACCTTTGTTGGTTCCATAACTTGGTTATTGTGAATTTCACTGCAATAAACATTTTTATGCAGGTTTTAGTATAGTGTGCTGATTTTAGTTCTTTTGGATAAACACCAAGGTGTCGAATAGCTAAGTCATATGCAAGTTTCATGTCTAGTATTTTGAGGAATCTCCATACCAATCTCCATAGTGATCTTAGTAATTTGAAGTCCCACCTACAATGCAAAAGTGTTTCTTTTTCCCCTTTGTCTTTTCCAGCACTTATTATTTGTATGTGTGATGACTGCCATTCTAACTGAAATGAGATGAAATATCAGTGTAGCTTTGCTTTGCATTTTCCTAACAATGTGGAATATTTTTTTGCTTTGAATCCCACAGTAACAGATTGAGTTACTTATTTTGACTTTCATAGATTCCTAAATGTATATTAGATTTAAAAAAAAGAAAAAAGAAAAAGAGAAAGGAGCCAAAGCTTTCCCAACTGTGACCCTGGCTGAGAAATAGCTTGAAGAATAGTTGGTAAATTTTATTAGAAGCAATCTTTCCTACAGGACTGTGACTATATGATCTCTTTTTAAATGATCTAATCTTTTATGGTACCCAAAGTTTTCTTCTTTTTTATTTTGTACTCAGTTTGTAACTGCTTAAATTTTCCTATAACATGAATAAGATTTTCAGGGATTGAAGTGTTTTAACCATGAGAATATAATGAGTCATGAGCTATGAAATAATCTTTTCTCTAGCCACCTTTAGGTAATTGATGACACACATTTTCCTTTTATTCTTTTTTCATGTGTTTCATTTTTACCCAGTCACTTTTATAAGCTAAATAAATTATTTTAACAAAGAATATATGAGATATCTAAAGTCCTTGATAATTGTGGTAAGTTTTCTCAATATGTAAAACTAAGATACATGAGTAGGTGAGTTACAGCAAGTTGGTATAATATTAGTACATTAAAAGTCATTTGCTTGGAGCTTGGAATGACTCTATGTTATGCATAGTGGTGCTTTAGTTTCAAAATCAGTATCCAAAATCATCTTAACCCTTTATTCATCAGAAATAATAATTATAAACCTAGATTTATGTGCACAAATATTTCTCTGGAAAAATATTTCAGTAAGTTCCATTTTAAGATGGCAGAAACAGAATTCATGTACAGTGCAGAGGAAATGACTCATTCCTTAATCATTATGATTCCTAATCATTTATTTCTTGTTTAGCAGGACTGAAGAATTCCACCATGAAGAAATGATGAGTTGTGTTTATGACCTGAATAAATGTACAAACAATAAAAATCAATAATTTTTCTGAAAAGCTCTGGGGGGTGTTTCCAAGTACAAAGTCACCTGAGTCTGGCTCTTATCTTTAAATGCCTGATGGAAGGAGGGATGGGAAACTTTGCATTTAACCTAATACTAGTACTTAAAATACTACAAATAATTGTTTACTTCTCTCTCTGGTCTTTTAGTGAGCTGAGCAATACTATTTACAATAGTGTCCACAGTTCCCACAACGGTGGTTAGTATGTAGGATTACAAAATAAGTATTGGTTAGCCAGGAATGGAGAGAAACATAAAGTGAATGATGGAAATGAAAAGGATAAAGGCTTCAATCGGAAAGGCTCATGAATTATTGCAAAGGTATGGGGGTCCTACAGAACTCAAATTTGTTTTTAGATATCTACTAAGTTGCCCACTTCTCAATTCTGTGACCACTCTTGCTCCTCTTTAGAGCATATCAAAATTTCCTTCCCAGCAGAATAGAATTAGAGTTTCCATGCCTGAGGCTATCACAGATATTTTGAGATTTTAAAAGTGATTTTGCTAATAGCGACAATGGGGAAATGTATACCACAACTAGAGCTCCCTCACATCTGTTCATTCTTCAGGGTTTATGTGTAGATTAGGAAGGGTAAGACTATTTGGGGCATCCATGCTGAATCTTTCTATAGAAAACAAAAGAAAACAAAACCTCAGGGAAGTTTTAATTGCATTTGAATTGAAAACTCTTGACCAGCCTTTTGGATCACTTTACTGCTTGTACTGAAATGGGGGCTAGTGACTCAAAAATAAAAGTTAACATAAAATCTGGAGGGAACTGAAAAGTGAGGTGAGATTCCTAGTACAATAAAATAGCATTCCTTAGTTAAAGTAGTGCTTTCCCTATCTCCCCACTCCGTGTATGTGTGTGTGTGTGTGTGTGTGTGTGTGTGTGTAGGCAAGGACTATGGAATAATAAATAAATAACGTGTGTGTGTGTACACACACACACATATATATATAGACTTTTTTTTTTTTTTTTTACTGTCTGTTACTTCTCACTTCCTAAACATCCAGTCTTGGGATCTGAGAAACCATCTTGGACTTACCTTTGTCCTGGGAGAAAGCCAAAGAAAATTCTAAGTGTCAGAGAGGAGGGAAGAGTAATGTCCATGGTCTCCATGAAATAAATAACATGTAAAGGACACAGGTACAAACCACAAGGAAAATCACCATTCAAGGAGAACATCCTTCTAGAATATTGTTACAAGGGTTTGCATCAAAATCTTTATAAATATGAGCAGTCCCTGAAAAGATCCTGTTAATGCAGGATTATTCAGAGATGAAATGATTGGATTACGAGAGCTGTAAGTTCATTAGTCCATCCTAGAATGAATGGACTGATTTGGTGGAAGCTGTAGTGGAAGGTTCATGCCTAGAGGTAGGTCACTAGGGGCATGCCCTGGAAGGGTGCATCTTTCATGTGACCCCTTCTCTCCCTCTCTGTCCTTCCTGACCCTGACATGAGGGGAGCGATTTTCCTCCTCCAGACCCTGTCACCATATGTGCTGCCTCTTCTTAGGCTCACAGCCATGGAGTCAGCCGTCTATGGATTGAGACCTCTGAAACCATGAGACACAAATAAATGTTTCTACCTCTGAGTTGTTCTTGTTGAGTATTTTGGTCATGGTGGCAAAGAAGCTGACTAAAACAGGAAGCATATATATTTCTTTACTCTTTTATTTTAATGTTTCCTCATATCACCACATAAGTCTGTGTGGATATATTCAGTACTTTCTAAAAAGTTGAATACAAAGAGATGGAAAAGTGAGTTTCTATCACTAAACTTCCACAAACAAAAATAACAAACACAAGCCTACAACACATTAAAACTGGGATTTTGACATGCATATTTATGAAAATGCCTACCATCAAACTTTTGGCATTTCTCTGATGACTTAACTCCCCGGGTTCCACACTTTAATTACCTAACACATATATTTAGCTAGCTTTGCTCTTCTCTAAATTCCTCCATTCTCCTGTTCATGATATCTTCAAATTCTTATTATCATCATCCTTGAAGAGTAATTAAATTATCTTTTCCTTGCATACTAAAACATGTTCTTAACACTTTATTCCCTGCACCCAATACAATTGAACAAAAGCAATTTTTTTAAACAAAATAAAAGCAAAGGAACTCTGTTAGCAGTTATTCTAATAATTAAGGGAAAGACCCATGCATTCTTATATTTGTTAGATGTTACCAATCTCTGTAGGATGAGTATTCTGCTGAAAACTTAGCATGCAAAATGAAGGAGACTTCAAGACTAACCTAAGTTATACTCTAAGAAACAGAAACAAGGACAAATAATTTATTGGTGTAAGTTGGGCTCCATTTGTGTACAATGGGTCAAATTGCATGCTACTATCATTTGTAATTTATTAGAACAAATAAAAAAAAGAAATACATTAAAAAAAGAAATACCACTGGGTATTAGATATACATTAGGAACTTACCAGCAAACATCACATTTGGCTTTAAGACAATCACAACTGAGTTAACAGTAAAAGGGAATCAAGAGTGCCAGAGGAAGAAGAGAGATGTTTATGATATAAATTGGGGAAAATATTCTAAGTAGACTTCTCGCTACGTGCATGGGAGAAGAGGATAGTCAGCACAAGAGGCAGAGTAATTTATTGTCAGTGGAATACAATTCTGGAGAAAGGACTCACCAGTAAAGAAAACACAGTGATAGGCAGAGCTCATCACATGCAAGAATGTCCCTTTCACATTGAATAGCTTGAATTTAACTTTGAGATATTTTAAGGAGGAGGTATTTGATCTGAACCTAAATGGAAAAGGAACAGAAACCAGCAAGCACATCCAACTCTTAAGCTTGGAAAGTGATAGCGAGGGAGTAGAGTGGTAAGTGTTGGATTAGGGTATAATTTAGCAGATCAAATCTGTGGAGTTTAATGAGTTGGTTTGTTAAACTATTGGAGTCATTGAATGCTTGTTGTAGTGACTGACAGTGGATATTATAATGGTGGAAAAGATAACTTCCTTTCAGATGCTTGGAAGAAATTGCACTATTATCCCCCATATGATAGAGGTTCAGTTGTTGTTATTGTTTTTTATGAAGAAAAGTTGGCAAATGTCCTTTTTAAATATGTTTTTATGGGTTGTTCTTGGAATCTGCCCAGGGCAAAATCGTGTACTTGATATATTGGCCAGTATTTAGCATAGAGTACATCAATATTTTCAATCACAATAAATATGCTATAAAGACAAGTTCAGTGCTTATCTTAATTGGCTAACAGATAGTCAGGCTTGTGGTGTGGTTTAATCTATTAGCATTAACAAGCTAGAGGTAGGTTTTATCAATACTGATACTTGTTCAGCCCCTGGAAAATAAGAATTTACAATCACAACCAACACTTCTTCATTAAAAGCAGTGTGTTAATCCTAGTAGTTTTAAACTCAAAATCTGTTACATCATACTCAAAAATTTACAGTTACCATTTCCCAATATTACCAACTTGGGGTCTCACCCCTCAAAGTATGGGCTGTAGACAGAAACATCTGTACCACCAGGGACTTACTAAAAATACAAAATCTCAGGTCTCCCCACAAACTTGCTGAATCAGAACCTGAAAGTTATCATGATTCCTGGATGATTTGTAAGTTTAAAATTCGAGAAGAACTTACCTAGGATGTGGGTTGGCTGAACATAAGTATTACAGAGGTGATTTCCAGCTACTGGTAAAAGTAGAGAAGCTGAATGTGAATAACATTTCTCATAAAAACAAAGACACTTTTGAAAAATGTTTTAAGGTACTGGAGAGCAATCCTGAGCCAGAAGATACTGGAGCACTACAAACTGAATAAAGAGAACCACACAGAGAGCTTCACTTTAGACAGTTTTGCTCTGAGGATACTGTCTGGTCAACAAAATGTCCTGCTCAGTAAAGCTCAAGCAGAAAGTCAAAATCAGAAGTTGAAGTGTGGGTATGCCAACATGGTTGGAAATTGAGAAAATACAAGAAATAAAAGAATAGAAAGACTGTCCAAAATCTCCACATAAATATCTTGATGTTCTTGGCTAACTTCTAAAATATACTCGCAGGTGTTAAAACTCAAAGTAGCCAAAACGAAAAGAGTGAAACACTACAGAAATTTACTTAGGGCTTATTTAAGTTGCAGACATGAAACACACACACACACACACACACACACACACACACACACACACCTACACATATATATTTATAAATTTATTATATGTATATAATTTTATGTTGTTGTTGATATTATTCTCTGGACTTTATTATTATTACTTCTTTCTTTACTTTGGAAATACTTTGCTCTACTTTTCTAGCTCTTAAGGTAGAAGCTTAGGACATTGATTTTATATCTTCATTTTTTTCTAATAATGTACTCAATATATAATCATGAAAGAGTAATAAATCACTCTTTGAAAAGTCTTTCAGGATCCCACAAATGTTGATATACTCTAATTTAATTATCATTCAGTTTGAAATATTTTCTAATTTGCCTTATTATTTACTATTAGGACTGCCAATTATTTAGTTGTTAAGTCATTCAATTTCTGATGGAATTTTCCTAGACTGAATCTTATTGTTATTGATTTCTAATTTGATTCCATGCTAGTAGAACATTCTCTGTATGATATTGGTTCATTTAAATTTATAGAGAGCTGTGGTGTGACCCAAGATATGATCAATTTTGGTAAATGTACCATGTCCACTGGAAAAGAATATATATTCTGAGGTTGTTAATTATGTGTTTGTATAATGATCATTGTAGTCTAAAGTGTTTCTAATGCTTTCCTTATTTTCTATGATGTTATGATTTAGATCTAGAATGTTCCCCAAAAGCTCATGTGTTAAAGGCTTGGTCTTCAATGCATCAATGTTCAGAAGTGCTTCTTTGGGGAACAGATTGGATCATGAGGTCTCTGAGCTCTTCATTAATCCATTGAAGGATAATAATTTGATGACATTAGCCAGGAATGATGGAAACTTCAGAAAAGAGATCCTTGTTGGAGGAAATTGGTTCTTGAGACATGCCACGGAAGGGTATTTCTTGTCCCAATCCTTTTCTATTCCTCTTTTTCTGCTGTCTTGATTCCACGAGGTGAATGGCTGTGCTTTTCCATGCCCTTCCCCGTTATTTTCTGTTACCTCAGGTATAAAACAATGGTGTCAATCTACCATAGCGTGAAACCTCTGAAATTGTGAAACAACATAAACTTTTCTCCTTTAAGTTGTCCTTGTTAACATGGAGGGAAAGACTACAGAATGGGTGAAAATCGTTACCACCTGCAATCTTAGATACAGCATTAATCCCCAGGATATATAAAGAACTCAAAAAACTTCACACATACACACACACACACACACACACTCACACACACACACACACACACACACACACACACCACAAATAACCCAATCAATAATGAACAAAGGAACTGAATAGGCACTTCACAGAAGAATACAAATGGTCAGAAAATATATGAAAAATGTTCAACATCTCTAGCAATTAGATAAATGCAAATTAAAATCACACTGAAATTACATCTCACTCCAGTCAGGATGGCAAGTATAAAAAATACAAGAATCAATAAATGTTGTCCAGGATGTAGGGAAAACAGTTTAACTCATACATTGCAGATGGGACTTTATATTGGTACAATCATTCTGGAGATTCCTCAAAAAATCTTGGAACAGAACCTCCATTAGACCCAGTTGTCTTACTCCTGGGCATATATCCAAAGGACTTACAATCAGTATACTGTAGTGACACAGCCACATCAATTTTTATAGCAGCTCAACTCACAAAGGCTAATGTATGGAACCAAACTAGTTGCCCTTCAATAGATAAATGGGTAAAGAATATATAGTATACATACACCTTGGAATATTACTCAGCCATAAAGAATAATGAAATTATGGCATTCTCCAGGATGGATTTGGAGAACATCATGCTAAGTGAAATAAGCCAATCCCCAAATTCAAATATTGAGTATTCTTTTTGATATGTGAATGCTAATACACAATGGTGGAGCAGAAGAATAGAATTTTATTGGATTGGACAAAATGGAATGAAGAGAAGGTAGGATTGATGGAAATAGGAAAGACTTGGACACAAGTTTCCTATGTTTACATATGAATATATGACCAGCATAACTCCATATCATGTACAACCACAAGAATGGGAAGTTATACTCCATATAATATATATATATATATATATATATATATATATATATATATATATATATACACACACACACACACACACACACACACACATACACATATGTATGTATTATGATGAGTTATACTCTAAGTAAGTCATTTATATTTAAAGAGAATAAATTTAAAAATTAAAAAAAAACAAGAAAGGAAAAAAGGTTTTCCTATTAGGTATTTTGGTTACAATGATGAAAATATGTATATGAATAAGGATTTTTGTCTATTATTTCAGCAATTCATGAGGTAGTTATTAAAATCTGTAACTATGATTGTGGCATTATCCGCTTTCCCTTTAACTCTAAATTTGTGAGTCATAAAATTTGGAACCATTAGATACTTGCACATTTATGATCATTCTTTTCCTGGTGAAAAATATTTTTTATATAATATGTGATATTCTTTTCTATTTCTGATAATATTCTTTGTTTTAAAATATATTTTATATAATTAACTTTCAAGGTCTCTGTGCCTTACATTTAAAGTGTGTTTCACATAGGTAGTATATTGTTAGATTTGTTATTATGAGTTTTGACACCCGCCTTCTGAATACCATGTTTTAATCTATTAATATTTAATGAGATTCATAATGTACTTGTATTTAGCTCTTACAATTATATTTGCTTCAGTTCATCTTCTGCTTTTTCCCCCTCAGCTCATCCTTTCCTATATTCTTTTTTATTATTATTACTTGAACATATTTAGAAGAAATGGGTGAACACATCCATGTGCCAGGAGAATTTTGTACCCTAACTCTACAGGAACTAAAGCTTCTGCATGTAAAAAACTTCTTATCCCTTGACTTAAGAACTTCTTTATCTGGCTACACATTCATATTCTTTATAATAAACTAGTAAATGTGAGGGACATTCTGATTCTGTGAATGATTCCAGCAAATTATCGAACATGAGAAAAATATGTGTAACTGCCTGATTTATAAACAGTTAGAAGTTTGAGTTACTCTACTAGTTTATTATGAAGGAGCTATAAATACATAAAAGAGGCTACAGGATGCTGCCTTGCCCCTTTTACCATTGGAGAGCATAACAAGAATCCTTACATAAGCATACTAATTTCATTTGTGAGGGCTCTATCCTCATGATCTTACCACTTCCCACAGCCCCACCTCATAATAACATCACCTTAGGCATTATGAGTTTTTCATATAAATTTTGGAGGAATACATTCAGATGATAGCATTATGTTTCTGTACCTTTTGAATTTACATAATTCTTGCTTTACAAACTACATTGATTCCATCGCAGTGGCCCAGATAGTCAACTGATGCTAGTACCAACTCAAAAGTCTGAAGTCCAAAGTCCATTCTTAACATCACCTAAATCAAGATATAAGTCCAACTAAAAGTATGATTCATCCTGAGGCAAATTCTTCTCTAGTTTTAAGCCTTTGCAATCAAATGAGTTCCATGATTCCAATATATGTTGTTATCAAAAACATAGGACATATATTTCCATCATAAAAGGGAAAGAGGATTATTTAAGAAATGGAAGGTCTGAAGAAACTGTAAAACCTTAAGCCTTAAGAATATTGTCTTTTAGTCCAATTTTCAGAGCTCCAAGACCACTGGGTTGTGAGTCCTGCCTTCTAGACATACATGGATGGCAGTCCTAACCTCACAGTTTTGATAGCCCCATCTCTATAGGGACTCTGAGCCTAGACCCTGCCCTCTCCATGCCTGCTCCATGACTGCTTCACATACCTGTAGCTTACATGGGCTAGAATCACATGCATATGGCTCTGCTGATATGGCTGTGTAAGGAAAGCCCTTCCTTCCATTCTTTGAGGCATTGCTCTGATGAGTATTCTCTGTAGTGGTTCCACCCCTGTGAAAGCTCTCTGCCTTTTCCCCTGGCTCAAAAAGGTACCCTTTCAATAGGAGGTATAGGTATCCACAGTCCCAGAGTTTTCTTGAGACAAGATGACAGAATGTGGGAAGCAGAATCCACAATGTGAGGTGATTCAGGGTAGCAGAGACCTACCTATTGATATTGTTCTGCCCTTCAGCCATGGTACTCTGGCCTAAGATGGGAGGAGAGGCCTAATGATCATAAAAATATCCTTAAGGTCAGTATTCCATTGTCTTTTACAATTCCTGACTTCTGTTGATGTGGCTGACTCATTTCACTATTTCTTGATGAATAACACCTTGCTTCCACTGATAACCATTTGGTCACATGCTCTTTTCCCAGTATGGATTGGTTGATAGTTTTCTCTTCTCATATTTTACCATAAGTAGTCAAGATGAACCAGGCCAATCTTTTAACACCTTGCTTAGAAATTCCCTCAGCCAAATATCTGATTTCATTCCTCATTAAGTTCTACCTTTCTCGAAACACTATGAAGAGAACATAATTCAGTAAAATTCTTTCTACAATGGTGACCTTTTCCTCATTGTCCAATAACATGGTCCTCATGTTCAGTTGATATTTTATCCAAATGGTCATTAGCATTCACAAGCTCTTCATGACTACTTAGATATTTTCTAACAGATTTAAGGCTTTCTCTCTAGTTCTCAACCTATCTTTCTGGGCCTTCACTAGATTCATGGATTTTTTTTTGGTCTGTTCATGGATTTGTAGGCTTTTTAAAGCATGCAATTCAAAACTCTTCTAGCTTATAACAGTTACTACCAAATTCACTTTTACATTTTTACTTTTTTGTTACAATACCCACCTATTTTATTCCTAATTCTCCCTCTCTAAGTCTGTTAAAGTTCCTAAAACAAAAGACCATAAACTGGCTTATTTATATAAAAAGCAAATTTGTTTTGTAGTAAATCCAAGATTAAAGAAGATTTTGTGTTTGGTGAACCAAATTTCTTTGCTCTGGGCTCATGTGGAGGAAGGGATGTGGGTCTCTCTTATAAAACCCCAGGTGCCATTCATTTTGAATGAACAAATGGAAAATTCAATAAAAATGAAACCTAGAAACAAATCAAAAAGTAATTCTGGGTCTGAAATAATACTATACGGAGTCAAAGGAAGATTTGAGTGGACAGAAGAAAGACTCAGAGAATTTGAAAATTGAACAATGGATAGTATTAAGTCCAGGAACAGGAAGGAAAAAGATGGAAGAAAAGTTAGAGAAGCCTAAAAGATCTATAGGACATGATCAAGGGCATTAGCAACACATTATGGGAGTCCCCAGAAGAGAGGGGAGGGAAGGAGGGAGGGAGGGAGGGGAGAGAGAGAGAGAGAGAGAGAGAGAGAGAGAGAGAGAGAGAGAGAGAGAATATTTGAGAAAAATTAAGCGATTTCTAGACAAAAAAAAAAAAAAAAAACAACTGCAGGGAATCTGTTACCACAAGATCTGCAATGCAAGAAATGTTCATAGAATCCTGCAGGGTAAAGGAAAATGGTGGCAGGTTGTAACTGAAAGCTATATGAAGGAATGAAGAGCTCAATAAAGATAAATACATGGGCAACTATAGTAGCTAGTTATTATTGTAACAATAGTTTATAGCTATACTTTTTGTTTACCACATGACTTAAGGGGCTAATACATTTTTTTTTTAAAAAAATGTGTCCATCTAAAAGCTATTATTATTGTAATGTTGTTTTGTAATTTTACATATTTTTCTACAAAACTTGAGACACTAATGCATGCAAACAACAATTATTTTATGGTTTGGGATACATTACATATAAAGATTTAATTTTGCACATCTGTAATTTAAAAGGATAAAGAAACAGAGTAGTAAAAAGGAGATAAAGACAGAGTAGTAGATTTTTTATATTATTGAAATTAAGTGTCTATACATTCAACAATATTATAATTTTAGTATGTTAAATGTATTCCCCATAGGAATAGCAAAAAGTCTATATAATTTACCCCAAAAGAGAAATGAAAGGAATGTAGAATTTCTACTATGAAAAGTAATCCAAATTTTTTAAAAATATGCAGAAAATGAGGGACCATATAAAGGTTTAAGGAATATAGAAGACAATTAGCAGAATAACTGAAATAAGTTCCTCTCCATTGGAAAATACTTTAAATATAAATGGAATAAACTTTTCAACCAAAAGACAAAATTGACAGAATTAATTTCTTAAAAATGATTCCTCTCTATGCTATAAACAAGAGATTCAAGTTAGATCCCCTGGTTTTAAAGTTAAAAGATAGAAAAATGACAAGGTTTTTTTGCAAATAATAACCAAGAGCAGGCATCAGACAAAGTATTATAAAAAATTTATAAGCAATGGGCATTATGTAATTATAAAAAGGTGGAATATAGCAAGAGAGAATTGTTATAAACATTTATACATGTAATAACAGACTATCAAAATACATGAAGCAAAACTGACAGGATTGAAAGAAAATATATTTTCACAATTATAGTCAATGACTTCAATAACTCACTCTCAATAATGGACAGAAAAACCAGACATAACATGAATAAGGAAATAGAGGACTTAAAAAACACAACTATTGTACTAGACATGTACAGAAAAATGTACCCCAAAACAACACATACACATTTCTTTCAAGTGTACCTGGGACATTTTACATGACAGATTATTGTGTCTCAATGTATTTTTCAAAATTATATATCATGCAAAATATTTCCTCCAACCATAAAGTCAGAAATCAATAATGATGGTAAAAATAGAAAAATCAAAAAATTGTTAAAATTTAATAATAATTAAACTATCAATGAATTAAAAATAAATCAAAAGGAAAATTAGAAAATACTTAGAAATAAATGAGAAACACAACAGCAAAATATCAAATGTAGTAAAAGCTGTTTTAAGGGGGAAATTATAGCTGTAAATATTTATATAAAAAGTAAGAAAGGGGCTGGGGTTATGGCTCAGTGGTAGAGTGCTTGCCTAGCACATGTGAGGCACTGGGTTTGATCCTCAGCACCACATAAAAAATAAAGAGATTGTGTTTATCTACAACTAAAAAAGTTTATTTTTTGTTTTTTAAAAAATCTTGAATAACAATTTAACTCTGTAACTTAAGAAACTAGAAAAACAACAAACTAGCCCTGAAACCAGCAGAAGGAAGGAAATAATAAAGATTAGAGCAGAGACAACTTAAATAGAAAATAGAAAAATGATAGAGAAAATCAATAAGCCAAATGATGTGTCTTTAGAAGGACCAACAAAACTGACAAATTGGTCAGATGGAAAAACAAGAAAAAAGTGAGAAGACTCAAATTATTTAAAATGAGAAATAAAATTGAGGGCATTTCTACAAAATCTATAGAACCAAAAGAGAGTACTATAAAAAATTGCTAACAAATTAGAAAACACAGATGAAATGGAAAAAATTCTAGAAAGAGAAAACTTATCAAGACTAAACCAGGAAGAAATTAAAAATTCTGAGTATACCCATAACTAGTACAGATAATTACCCCATTGTAAAATAGATGATTTTATCTGTCAATTCAAAATAATTTTAAATATTACTAGTAAGAAAATTGGATCAGTAATAAAAATCTCCTGACAAATAATAGCCCTCTACTTGATGGTTTCACTCATGAATTATACCAACATTTAAAGAAACTTAACACCAATCTTTCTCAAATTTTCACCAAAAATTGGAAGAGGAGGGAATAACTTCTACTTGTTCTACAAGACCAGCAATACATTGATACCAAAATTCCTGAAGAACAGTCATGACAAAAAATAATGAACAAAATTGTAACATACTAGCAACATACTAAAAGCATTATATGTCATGCCCAAATAGGATTTATTCAATGCAAAGATTTTTTAACATTTAAAAATAATTCAATGTAATAAACTATATTAGCAGACTGCAATAGAAAAACACATAACACCTCACTTTGTGAAGAAGTGGCATTTGGCAAAATCCAATGCCCTTTTATGATTAGAATAAAAGACCCTCAATAACTATCAATAGAGGAAAACTGCCTTAACATCCTAAGAGTCATATATAAAAAACCCCACAGGAAATATGCCAATAAATGAGAAAACTGAATGCCTATCCTCTACGATGGGGAATAAGGCAGAGATTCCCATGTCCATCACTTGTTTTCAACATGTAAGATAATAAGGAATTATGGGGGAAAGCATTTAATTTGTTGGGGATGCAAATCAAGTCAAGAAGGCGCCTGGCAGTTTGCCAGGAGGAGTGGTTTGTGAAGCAATGCCAGCAAGCCATTAAGATGATGAGGATTCCTTATTGAATCTGTATTCCTTATTGAATCTGACTGCTGTATCTAGATGATGTTAATTGAGTCAAGCTGTGTGTAATTAGTTAGGTATATATACCTCTGCTGTCCCACAGAGAAGCGGCTCCTGCTACCTTGAGTGCCCTCTACTTTGAGTTCTCCCTCAGTTCCTGCTGAGTTCACTGGCAATAAAGTAGGTCCCATTTCAACCTTCAAGTTGTTTGTCACCTCCGGTTATTTGCCCAGACCTACTGCGGCAAATGATGGCCAATAGGGGGATCCTTCAGGACGCTTGGGAGCAAGTGACAAGGTAAAAGGATGGGTGATCATTTCAAGAAACAGTGTGTACTTGTTTCGTTTTGCTTTGTTTCATTTTTAAGCTGCCTGTCCCGAGAAATAAATAGGATGGGAGAAAAGCTGCTCGAAAGTGCTGTGGTGTCGTCTGCCATCGCACGCGCCCCGCCGGGGTGGGGCTCACTTCGCAGGAGAACAGCTAAGGCGAGAGGATGGATGGACATTTCAAGAAAATAGAAAAATTGATACAATGAATTTTTGTTCTATTTTTGTTTCGTTTTGTCTCGGTTTTGTTTTGCATTATCTTAGTGAGCAGTATCTTCGTCACGGATAAGGGATTAAAAATTAGTAAGAACCAAACCGAAAGGACGTTAAGCAAATTGCTAAAGGAAGGAGGCATCTCAGTAAAATCAAAAACAGTTAGGGCATATGTTAAGACGATACAAAAATGTAGCCCATGGTTCATTAAAGAGGGGTTGTTAAATATATCAATCATGGAACAATCATGGTGAAGATTTTAAAAAGATAGAAAAGGAAAGCCCAGGAAATCTTCCAGTTGGCACATTACCATTATGGACATTGATACGATCTTGTTTGCATAGTCAAGGAGAAGACATTTTAGATCAAGTAAAAGAGGAAGTCTCTCAAGTTAGACAGGGAAAGAAAGTTTAGAGAAGAAAGGTCTATCAGGGGAAAAGTTACAATGGGAGGTTGTACCTAACCCTTTTCTATTACCAGACGGCATAAGTATTCAACCAAAAGCTCCACCTATGTATATGGAGACAACATGTGCTAGGTGGCCCTCAACCCCCATAGTTGATAGATGGGATCCTGAGAAGGACCTTGAAGATTAGCATGCCCTGTATTTGAGGAGGCAGGAGGGCAGTGAATTCACCATGCTTTATATTTTAAAACTGTGAAGCAGCTGAAAGAGGCTGTAACAACCTATGGTCCTCAAGCCCCTTTCACTGTAAGTATAGGTAAATCTATTACAAATTTAAACATGACACCACCAGATTGGGCTAGCATGTGCAAAGCTGTGCTAAATGGAGGACAATATTTGTTATGGAAGGTTCCCAATCAGGAATTTTGTATGGAGATGGCTAAGTGAAATGCAGCAGCTGGTTATCCTCAGAGAAATCTAGATATGTTGCTAGGAGAGGGACCTTATGAGGGTCAGCAGCAACAAATTGGATATGATCCTGCCATATACTCACAAATCACTTCAGCTGAGGTTAAGGCATGGAAAACTTTACAAGGACATGGAGATTTACGAGGTCAATTTTCTAAATTAATACAAGGAACTAATGAACCTTATGCTGAATTTGTAGATAGGCTTATACAAACAGCTACCAGAGTCTTTGGGGATGTAGAACAAGCGATGCCATTTGTGAAACAGCTAGCCTACGAACAAGCCAATAGATGGTATATGGAGGCCATTAGACCATGGAAACATAGAGATTTAAATACATATATTAAATTATGTAGAGACATTAATGAACAGGGGCAAGTCTTGGCAGCTGCAGTACAACAGGCTTTAGGTGCCAGGTCAAAAACATGCTACAATTGTGGACAAACAGGACATTTTAGAAGGAGTTGCCCCATAGAAGGAGGGTTTAACAAAACTGGGTATCAAAGGGGTAGAATACCGAGTATTTGCCCACAATGTCATAGAGGGAGACATTGGGCTTATGAATGCTGTTTTCAGACTACTGTAGAGGGTACTCCGTTGTCAAAAAATGGACAAGAACCAGGTATTTACCCATGATATCATGGAGGAAAACATTGGACTCCATTGCCAAAAAACAAGACAGGGGGACCAATGCTCCAGGGCCCACGACCACAAATATATCGGACATTGGAGGAACCCAGCAACACCATCAGGGTAGTGCCCAGGACACATTATCCATTAGATCCCTTATCAGACAACCAGAGGGAGCGCAGGGTTGGACATCTGCGCCTCCGCCAGAGCAGTACTAACTCCAGAGATGGGAGTTCAAATAATTCCCACAGGGGTAAAAGGACCTCTTCCCCAAGGAACAGTAGGCTTATTATTAGGACACAGTTCTTCTACTCTAAAAGGACTTATGATAAGTCCTGGGGTAATTGATCCCAATTTTAAAGGTGAAATAAAAATTATAGCCAGTTCTCCAAGGGGTATATCAGTACTTTCACCAGGAGATAGGATTGCACAGTTATTAATAATACCCAGCCTATATGATAAATTTTCCAGTTGTACTATAGAAAGAGGTTCCAGGGGATTGGGCTCCACAGGTGTAGATTGGGCTATGCTTTCTTTGAATTTGGATTCTCACCCTATGTTGAGGTTAAATATTCAAGGACATGAATTTAATGGGCTACTGGATACAGGTGCAGACCTTAGCATCATCTCTCGTCAAGAATGGCCAAAACATTGGCCATTACAACAAGCCACTCAAACGCTTTGAGGCCTAGGAGTGGTGACTAATCCCCCATAGAAGTATAATGGTATTAGATTGGAAGGATCCTGAAGGATGTGAAGGAATTATACAGCCATATGTATTGTATAATCTTCCTATAAATTTATGGGGACGAGATCAATTAGGATTAACATTAACAAATAACATCAATTCAAATGCGCCCACTATTATGGCTAGACAAGGTTTTAGGAAAGAAAAATGATTAGGAGGACAAGGACAAGGTATAGTGGCACCAATACAAATAGATCAAAAAACAGATAGACATGGATTGGGTTTTCAGGAGTCACTAAGACAATAAAAATTACTTAGAAATCAGAAAGGTCAGTATGGGTTCCTCAGTGGCCCCTGACTAAAGAAAAGAAACAAGCAGCCCATGACTTGGTCAAACAACAATTAGCGGAGGGACATATACAACATTTTGTATCTCCCCATAATACTCCCATTTTTGTCATCAAAAAGAAATCTGGTAAATGGAGATTATTGTAAGATTTAAGAGCTATTAATAACGAGATGGTTATCATGGGACCTGCTCAATCGGGGATTCCTCAATTGTCTGCTTTGCCAAAAAACTGGTATGTTTTAGTTATAGATATTAAAGATTTTTTTTTTCAATTCCAATTCATCCTGAGGATAGTCCACGTTTTGCATTTACTGTCACTGCACTGAATCATGAATGTCCTGATCAGAGATATTAATGGAAAGTACTCCCTCAAGGGATGGCTAACAGCCTAACTATGTGTCAAATTTATGTTAACAAAGCAGTCCAGCCACTTAGAAATCAAAATCCTGAACTACAAATATTTCACTATATGGATGATGTATTATTGGCACATAAAGATAAAAACACATTGCTAGAATGTTATGCCACACTTACAAACTTATTAAAAAATTATAATCTAAAGATAGCAATAGATAAAGTACAATTAAATTTTTCAATTAATTATTTAGGAGTTCTATTATCCTCAACCATGGTCCGTCCACCAAAAATTCCAATACGAGTAGATCAACTTAAATCGCTTAATGACTTCAAAAGTTGTTAGGAGACATAAATTGGATAAGGGCTTATCTAGGCATACCAACAGGAGAGTTGGAACCTTTACTTGATTTCCTAAAAAGTCCATCAGATCCAAATTCACCCTGCATGTTAACGCCTGAAGCAAGAAAGACATTAAAACTCATTGAAACATATATGGAAAATATGCATTTGGATAGAATTGATATAAGTTTGCCTTTATTATTTATTGTACTACCAACAAAAAGTATTCCTACAAGAGTATTTTGGCAAGAAGGTCCGTTATTATGGATACATTTATCTTATTCTCCTAACACTATTCTTACTAGGTATGCTGAGGCTGTAGGACAATTAATACTCAAAGGAATAAAAGCAGCAAAGGGAGTGTTTGGAATTTCTCCTAACAAAATTATCACTCCATATACTATGGGTCAAATTAACGAGTTAGCTAATGAGTTAAATTCTTGGGCAATAATTATGTGCAAATCTATTTGTTCATTTGATAACCACTTACCATCTAATCCTTTGTTGTCTTTTCGGTCCTCACATCCTGTAGTTTTTCCAAAAATGACAAGAAAAACACCCATCATGAATGCTCCAAATATATTCACTGATGGGTCAAATAGTGGTACAGCAGCAGTAATTACCCCTGATCAAGCTTTTACATTTTTAGTACCCAAACAATCAGCTCAAAAGGTAAAGCTTAATGCAGTATTACAAGCTTTTGTGATGTTTAAAGATTCCGTATTTAATTTATTTTCTGACAGTTTATATATAGTTAATGCTATAAATTCCCTTGAGGATGCTGGTAGGATTTCCCCTTCCTCTACTGTTTTCTCTTTGTTCTCTGCTATACAAAGTTTAATCTGGGACAGAAAAGATCCATTCTTTATAGGACATATCAGGGCACATACAGGATTGCCTGGGGCCCTTAGTTTGGGCATTGATTTAGCAGATAAAACCACACATGACATATATATATATTTCTATACTAGAAGAAGCTACAAATTTCCACAAATCCTTCCATGTTAATGCTAATACCTTGCAAAAACATTTTAGAATAACTAAGGAACAATCTAGACATATAATAAAACAATGTCAAAATTGTGTGACCTTTTTACCACAAGTTAATCTTGGAATTAATCCTAGAGGACTAATATCTAATCATATTTGGCAGATGGACGTCACACTTTTGCCAGAATTTGGAAAATTAAAATATATGCATGTTACAGTTGATACTTCTTCCGGATATTTAATGGGCTCCCTTCATACCAGAGAAAAAAACTAAAGATATTATATCTCATTGTTTACAAAATTTTGCCACTGTGGGCATTCCAAAACAGTTAAAAACAGATAATGGCCCTGGCTATACTTCTACTTCTTTCAAGCAATTTTGCTCATCATTTGGCATTACTCACTTTGAAGGAATCCTGTATAATCCATAGGGACAAGGTATAGTTGAAAGAGATCACCAAACTATTAAAATGTACTTATTAAAACAAAAAGAGGGAATTGGGAAGGGATATAAATCCCCCAAAGATAAACTTAACATAACCCTTTTTACGTTAAACTTTTAAAATTTGGATTCATCAGGACTTAGTGCTGCGGAAAGGCACATGTGTCCAAAAAATATACATAAGCCAAAGGTACTTTGGAAGGATATTCTACCTGGACAATGTAAAGGTCCTGACCCAGTGATTATCTGGAGTCGGGGGTCTGTTTGTGTGTTTCCACAGGGAGAACAGCAGCCGATTTGGATTCCAGAGAGACTAACTAAAGCGATTTCTACAGACCAAAAAAAAAAGATGATTTGGCTCAAATCCATAACAGCTGATATCCAGAACTCCAGTTTAGCTATCCTTACATGGTTCTCCTACACCTGGAGGCTAATGAATAATGAGCACAATTAAGTCCTATTTCAAATGTAAAAAACCTTGAGGCTTACTTGTGGGAATACCTTCAAACCCATACGCAAGTTACAGGAAGAAGGATGGATGTCAAAAGAAGAGTCAAAACCAGCTGGTAGCCAGGATGCTTTTTTCTATTTTAGTTTTTGAGCTCATACAGACCTAGGTTAATGTTTTTCTGATCAGTTTTATTTTTTAATCAACTGTGAAGTTTTTAAACATAGCAATGGAGATTTCACCTGTGAAAAGCTACAAGGCCTTTACTATTGTGTACACTTGTACATTGCTGGTGGGAATGCAAATTGGTGTGGCAAATTTGGAAAGCAGTATGGAGATTCCTCGGAAAGCTGGGAATGGAACCATCATTTGACCCAGCTATTCCCCTTCTCAGACTATTCCCCAAGACCTTAAAAGAGCATATTATAGGGATACAGCTACATTGATGTTCATAGCAGCACAATTCACAATAGCTAGACTGTGGAACCAACCTAGATGCCCTTCAATAGATGAATGGATAAAAAAAAAATGTGGCATTTGTACACAATGGAGTATTACTCAGAACTAAAAAATGACAAAATCATGGCATTTGCAGGGAAATGGATGGCATTAGAGCAGATTATGCTAAGTGAAGCTAGCCAATCCCTAAAAAACAAATGCCAAATGTCTTCTTTGATATAAGGAGGGCAACTAAGAATAGAGCAGGGAGGAAGAGCATGAGAAGAAGATTACCATTAAACAGGGACGAGAACTGGGAGGGAAAGGGAAAGAGAAGGGAAATTGCATGGAAATGGAAGGAGACCCTCATTGTTATACAAAATTATAAATAAGAGGAAGTAAGGGGAAAGGGGAAAAAAACAAGAGAGAGAAATGAATTACAGTAGATGGGGTAGAAAGAGAAGATGGGAGGGGAGGGGAGGGGAGGGGTAATAGCAGAGGATAGGAAGGGCAGCAGAATACAACATACACTAGTATGGCAGTATGGAAAAATGTGGATGTGTAACAGATGTGATTCTGCAATCTGTATACGGGATAAAAATGGGAGTTCATAACCCACTTGAATCAAATGTATGAAATATGATATGTCAAGAGCTTGTAATGTTTTGAACAACTAATAATAATAAAAAATATGACTTAAATATGACTTAATATTCAGAACATGAAAAGAAAAATAGGTTAAAATTTCATGAATCATATTTGGCAATGCTTTCTAGAATGTTACATCAAAAATCACAGATAATAAAAAAAATTTTTTCATGAAATTTCATGAAATTAAAAAATTCTGCACATCAAAATACAATATAAATGGAGTAAGAAGGTAAACTTCAGAATGGAATAAATTATTAAGAAAATCATTTATCTAATTAGGGATTAATATCCAGAAAACATAGATATGTCCTAAAACTCCACAAAAACAATGAAAAATGACAATCTGATTAAAAAATAGGCAAATAACTTGGAAGTTATTTCTCCAGAGAACATGAACACATGACAAATAAGCACATCACTATATGCATATAAAACTAACCATATCACTCATCATTAGGGAAAGCCAAATCAAAACTAAAGTGAAATGCAACCTCACACCCATTAGGAAGGCTGTTATTAAAGTTGATTCTCTCTGAGATGAAACTTCAAGTGAGACTTCAAAAATCAGTGGAACCCAAAAATTCGTTTTTTAAGATAGTACATACCAGCAAGGAAGAAAAATCTTCAGCAATAATGATGAGAATGTAAAACGAGGGAGAACATTTCCATCGGACCAGCTGTATTATGAGAGCCATTCAACCCAAATCACCTAACTTTGAAATTCCTGCATTCTTGACCCACAGACATTGTAAGATAGTAAATATGTATTATCTTAAAGTGGCTTTATTTTCTGATAATTTATTATACAGCATTAGAGATCTAATAAAAGTACTTAGAGAGCCAGAAATGTCTCATATCAATAACCTGTACGACCATCATTAGAAACTAGAAAATGATGGTAAATGAAATGGAAAAGAAGCAGAAGAAATTAAATAACAAAGAATATAAATTAGTTAAAGCATATGCAGAAACATAATAAACAAAAATTGGTAGAACCAAAAATTTGTTGAGATAGTACATACCAGCAAGGAAGAAAAATTTTCAGCGATAATTATGAGAATGTAAAATGAGGGAGAACATTCCCATAAGAGGAATGAGAAATTACATTCTTTTAGCTCTTTTTGCTATTAAAAGATAGTTAGGGGCATTACAATTTAGCCAATAAGTCCAACAACTTAGATAAATTGGACAAGATTATTAAAAGAAATTACCAAAGATCATGAAGGAAGGGAGAGAAAAACTGAATGTTCTTCTATTTATTAAAAACATTTAATTTGTAATTGAAAACTTTCCAAAATGGAAAACTCCAGTCCACACAGCTGCACTGGTTCTATAAATATTTAAGAAAGAAATAGATTGAATCTGGCACAAAACTCTTCCAGAGAATCAAACACAGAAAAACATTTCACTTATTTTATGAGGCTTATATCAACCTGATATCAAAACCAGTCCAAGATATTACTGGTAAACAAAATTACAGACCTAAGTTCCTCATGTACATAGCCACACAAATTCTTAACAAGATTTTAGCAAAAATAAACAAAAACAAACAATATATTAAACAGATAATACATTACGAGCAAATGGAATAAATTGAAGAAATGCAAAATTTATTCATTATTTAAAAGTCAATCAACAAAAATCATCACATTAAAAAGCAAAAACATGATTATCTTAATTAATACAAAGAATTTGAAAGTATTCAACGTGGTGCAGTCATTAAAAAATGCTGATCGAACTGGACATAAAAGAGATTCCTTCACCATGGTAAACAGAATCTGTAAGAAATGTAGAGGTACCAACATACTTGATGTGAAAAACTACATATTTTCCTCCTAAAATGTAGAGGAAAAAAAAGAAAAAAAAATGACTCTTCTATCCTTTTTCTATTTGACATCCTGATGCAGGTTCTATTTAGAATAATAAGAAAAATAAAAAGGCAACTGATATCCATGTTGAAAAGGAAGGGATGTAGCCTTGTGTGTGTGTGTGTGTGTGTGTGTGTGTGTGTGTGTGTGTGTGTGTGTGATGTTCATATGTGTAGGAAGTCCTAAATAATTATTTAATGAAAAGATACTTGCAATTATAGATAACTTTACAAATTTGAATTGTATTTCTATACACTAGCAATGAATAATGAAGAGGAAAACACCATTTATAATCACTTCCAAAATATGGCATAAACATAGGAATACATCTTTTTTTAGTTAGATTCAAATTTGATTTATTTCTTTAAATTTTATTTGTTCTTTTTAGATATACATGGCGGTAGAATATATTTTGGCATATTACATATACATGGAGTATAATTTATTCTAATTAGGATCCTATTCTTGTGGTTGTTCACGATGCAGTTACCTTGGTTGTGTATTCAAATACAAAAATAGAAAAGTTATGTTGGATAATTCTACCGTCCTTCCTATTCTCCTTCCCTTCTCTTCCTTTCATTCCTCTTTGTCTAATCCAATAGACTTCCAATCTTTCCCCCACCCTTCCTTGTTGTGAGTCAGCATCCACATATCAAAGTGAACACTTGGCCTTTGATTTTTGGGGACCAGCTTATTTCACTTAGCATATTCTCCAGTTCCATTCATTTAATGGCAAATGTATAATTTCATTCCTCTTTATGCTAAGTAATATTCCATTGTGTATATATAGTACATGTTCTTTATTCATTCTTCTGTTGAAGGACACCTAGGTTGGTGCCATAGCTTGGCTATTGTTAATTGAGTTGTTAAAACATTGATGTGGCTGTGTCGCAGTAGTATGCTGATTTTGAGTCCTTTGGGTATATGCCATGTAGTGGGATAACTGAGTCAAATGGTGGTTCCATTCCAAGTTTCTAAGGAATCTCCATACTGCTTCACATAATGGTTGTACTGATTTACAGTCCCACCAGCAGTGTATGAGAGTACCTTTCTCCTCACATCCTCGTCAATATTTATTGTTACTTGCATTATTGATAATTGCCATTCTGACTGGAGTGAAATGTAATATCAGTGTAGTTTTAAATTGCATTTCTCTAATTGCTAGAGATATTGAACATTCTTCATATATATTTTGATCATTCATATGTCTTCTTCTATGAAATGCCTGTTCAGTTTCTCTGCCCATGTAATGATTTGGTTATGTGTTTTTTTGGTGTTCAGTTTTTTGAGATCTTTATATATCCTGGAGACTAATGCTCTGTCATAAGAATGACATTAAAAGCCATAAAATATTTCTGAGATAAATTAAAGAAGACTAAATAAATGGAGATGTGTACAGTGTTCAGATAGTATTCACATATTTCCCCTAAAATTGATATATAGACCCATAAGAATCATTATTAAAATCCCAGAAGATTTTCATATATTCTTAAACCATAAAATTCTTGCAATTGAAGTGTAATACTCTGAAGTTTGCAGTCTGTTCACAGAATTGTACAACTCATACTAAGATGAGTTTTAGGGCATTTACATCACCACAGAAACTTTCTATTCATTGTATTTGCTCACCATTCCTGCCATCCCAAACTCTATGAAAACAGAACTATATGCTTCCTGTTCCTATAATTTGACTATTATGGACACTTCTTATAAGTGAATTATATAATATATGGTCTCTGGTGACTGACATTTTTAACATAGGGATATGTTTTCAGTTCCTTTCATGTTATAGCATGTATTAATACTTTATTCTTTTCATTACCTAATGATATTCTGTCATATGGATATATCACATTTTATTCATCCATTCATCACTTGATGGACATTTGGGTTATTTATACTTTGAGGCTATAATGCATAATGTTGCCATGAGCATTCATGCACAAATTTTAACACAGACATAGAGTTTCATTTCTCTTGGATGAATGTATTGGAGTGAATCACTGGATCTTACTATAACAATATATTTAATATGAAACTTTTCCAAAGGGACTCTGTGACTTTACATTCCCAACCACAGTAGATATTGGTTCTAGTTTCCATATCCTCCTCAATATTTATTATTTTCTGAATTTTTGATTCTAGTTATTCTACTGGGTATGAAGTAATATCTCATCATGGTTTTGATTTACATTTCCTTAGTGACTAAATGTATTGAGCATATTTTTACATTTTTATTGGATATTTGTATATTCATTTTGAGAAATATTTATTCAGGTACTTTACCTATTTTTAAAGCTGGGTTGTCCTTTATTGTTGAGTAATATAATTGTTTATATACTCTGGATATAATCTATCAGATATAGGATTTTAAAATATTATCTTCCATTCTATCAGATGTCTTTTAACTTGATACATTTTAAGCAAATCTCAGGATTGCCTGACTCAAGATCACAAAGGTTTACTGCTGGGCTTCATTCTAAGTCTTTTATACTTTATTTTCAGCAAATATTTATGTAGTGTCTAAGAAAGGGTCTAATTTCATTTCTTTACATGTGGATGTACTGTTCCTCAGCACAAAATTAGAAACTATTTCCATCATTGACTTGCCTTAATAGTCTTCTGAAGTAGGAAAACATTCCCTCCTCTTTTGATTTTGGAGGTGTTTGTTAAGGGTTAGTGTTAATTCCTCTTTAAAATTTGGGAAAATTTACCTCTGTCACTGTATGACCTTTGATGTTCCTTTGAAAGACATTTAGAAATTATTAATTCAAATTCCTTATTTATTTGAAGTGTCTTTTTTTTTCTTGAGTCAGTTTTGATAGTTTTTGACTTTCTAGAAATTACCCTTTTATTTAAGTGTTATGCATTAGATACGAGGTATCCTCCAAATGCTCATGTGTGAGACATTGCAAAAATGTTCAGAGGTGAAATGTTTAGATTATGAGAACTATAACATAGTAAGCAGATTAATCCATTCTAATGAAGTATCTGGATGGTAAGTGCATGCAGGTAGGGTATGGCTGGAGGAAGTAGGTAACTAGGGAACATGCCTTTGGAGTTTATAGTTTATCCTTGTTTAGTGATGTGCTCTCTCTCTCTCTCTGCTTCTTGGTACTTTACCTAAGCAGCCATGTCCTGAGCTGCTTACCTGTACCTTGCCCTTTGTCCATGATGTTTTGCCTCAACTTGGGCACAGAGCTACAGAGTGGGACCACCTAAATGGAATCTCTAAAATTGTGAGCCAAATAAACCTTTCTTCCTCTTAATTGTTATTGTCAGATTTTTTTTGTCACAGTGAGGAAAAGCTATCTAAAACACTAAGTTATTGCTGTTTATAGTAATCCCTGATAAATCCATTTTTATTTCTCTAGGGTCAGTTAAAATCTTCACTTAGTCATTCTTGACTTCAATAATTGACTCTATATCCTTTCAATAAAAATTTGTCAGTTTTGTTGATCTTCTCAAAAACCCAATTTCATTGACTTTTATTATTATTTCATTATTCTCTATTTCATTTAACTCTATTCTAATCTCTTTGTCCCTAGGTCTGCTTGCTTTAGGTTTAGTTTGCTCTTCTTTTTCTAGTTTCTTGAGGTAGAATGTTGGTTATTGATTAAAGAATCTTTTCCTTTTTAAAATAGGTGTTTATAGATAAAAATTTTCCCCTGATAACTGCCTTAGGTACATTCAAAAATTTTGGTTAGTTTGATTCAACTCCATACTTTTCAAAATATTTTCTTATTTCCCATATAATTTTTATTTTACCTTTTACTTACTTAGGAGTATATTATTTAATTTCAAACATTTTAGCATTCCAAATTTCATTCAGTTTTGATTTTCAATTTAATTTTATTGTGGTTACTAAACAAAATATGATTTAATTTCTTCTAATTTTACCAATACTTGTGATAAGGCATAGAATATGTCTATCCTGAATAATGTTTACGTATGCCAGAGAAAAATGGGTTTCTACTTTGATTGAGAAGAGTGTTCTGCATATGTCTATTAAGTCTACGTTCTTTATGGTATTATATAATCTTATATTTTCTATCAATTAAATATCAGAATTTTTCATTATTAAAAGTACAATATTAAAACTATCAAGTATTACTCCTTAAATGTCTACTTCTCTTTTCAGTTATGTCAGTTTTGCTTCATATATTTTGGGGCTCTGTTTTTATGTACATGTAACTTTATTTAATCTTCCTGATGATTTTTTTTTATTACAGTAGCATTTGCCTCTTTGTAGTCATGTTTTTTCTCGTAATATCTCCTTTTTCTAATACAATTTTGTTTTTATAACTTTTAAAAAACATTTTAGTTGTAGATGAACACATACCTTATTTATTTTTATGTGGCGCTAGGATGAAATCTGATGCCTCACATGTGCAAGCCAAGTACTTCACCAATAAAGTACAACCCCAGTCCCACTTTTATACCTTTCATTTAGTAATAGTTTGGTACTTTTGTCATACTTTTTCTTTTAACCTATTAGTGTCTTTTAATCTAAGGTGTGTTTCTAATAGTTAATATGGAGCTAGATCATTCTGAAAATCCATTTTGCTATTTTCCACCAAATATTGTAGAATTTAATCCATTTTCCTTTGGTTTAATTGCTGATATAATAGGATTTACATTTGCTCTTTTGATACTTGTTTCTTTATATGTCCTATGTCTCTTAGGTCCTTGGTTACTACCTTCTTTTGTGTTAATAAAAAATTTAAAGCATCCATTTAATTCTCTTATTGTTCCTTTGTTGTCACTGTAATTGTTAGCTGTTTTTCTATTGGTTTTCCTAAAAAGTGCTATTAGCTCTTAACTTAAAACAATTTAGTCTGTATCAATAAATAGTGTATTTCACTAGGGTACAAAAATTTTTGCTAAAGCAGGAGGGAAGATGGCTGCGAAGAGAGTGCATCAACTCTGTGTACTGCGTCACTGTGAGGGAAAATGACGAGTTAGAACGGCTAAAAGCTATCTTGTTAGGAATTTCCAGCAAAATTGGGGTGCTCCAAAACCTAGTGGAAGGATTTTCATCGCACGAGGATCAGCTTCGGGGGCTCAAACGCAAGCGATCTGTCCGTATGGAGGGTCACGCTGCTTGTTTGGCAGATCGCCCCACGGCTGGAGTCTGCGGCGCGCGCTGGGAAACGACGGGCTGGTGGCGCAGAGATACAGCGATGCTGATTCTGCGGGCTCCTGCCAGCTATGCATTTGCTGAGCTCGGAGCTGAATTCTGGGTTTGAGACGGGGGAAGGAAACGGTCCAGTTCGGTTCTCCACACCGGTCAGACCACGGAGGAAGCCAGCGGCCACCATCTTGGAGAGCTGACGTCACCATCCTTGTTTTCGACTGATCGCAGCTCTTTCAGCTATAGAACAAGTAATTTCAGGCTGACAATTGTCTGCGTCTCGCAGACAAATTGCTCAGATTTAGTGCTAAATAACCCGCAGAAACTGCTTCTTGGAGCCTGCTCCTATCAGAACACGCACCGAGCCCGGAGCGGCCGAGTTCCGGCTCCCGGAGCTGCTCTGGCCCAGGGCTATAGAACCCACGGAAACTGCTTCTTGGAGCCTGCTCCTGTCGGAGCAAGCACCAAGTCCGGAGAGGCCGAATTCTGGCTCCCGGAACTGCTCTGGCCCAGGGATAAAGAACCCGCGGAAACTGTTTCTCTGTCCGGGTCCTGCTGAATACTGTGGAGGCCAGAGGGGTGAAGCAGAGCTGCCGCTGGAGCCCGGAACAGGCCCAGCGACCTGCCGGCGTGGTAGTCAAGACACCCCAATTGGAGTAGGGGCAGAGCAGATCCTCCACCCGCGTCCACAAGGTAGGCAGGCCTGTGACAGACTGGCGGAACAGGCCCAGCGGCCTGCCGGCGTGGTAGACACGTCACACCACTTGGGGGAGGAGCAGAGCAGAGCCACTCCCCGAGCCCGGATCAGGCCCAGCGGCCCGCCGGCGTGGCAGTCACATCACCCCATTTGGAGTAGGGGCAGAGCAGAGCCGCTGCCCGAGCCTGTAAGGTAGACAGACTTGCGACCGACCGGCGGAACAGGCCCAGCGGTCTACTGGTGTGGTAGACATGTCACACCAATTGGAGGAGGGGCAGAGCAGAGCCGCCTCCCGAGTCCGCAAGGTAGGCAGACCTGCGACCGACCGGTGGATCAGGCCCAGCGGCCTGCTGGTGTGGTAGACACGTCACCCGTCACCCCAATTGAAGTAGGGGCAGAGCAGAGCCTTCGCCCGCGGTCGGAGCAGGCCCAGCGGCCCGACAGCGTGGTAGTCACGTCACCCCAATTGGAGCAGGGACAGAGCAGAGCCACCACCCGCGCCCGCAAGGTAGGCAGGCCTGTGACAGACGGGTGGAACAGGCCTAGCGGCCTGCCGGCGTGGTAGACACGTCACACCACTTGGAGGAGGGGCAGAGCAGAGCCGCTTCCCGAGCCCGGATCAGGCCCAGCGGCCCGCCGGCGTGGCAGTCACATCACCCCATTTGGAGTAGGGGCAGAGCAGAGCCGCCGCCCACGCCCAGAACAGGCCCAGCGACCTGCCGGCGTGGTAGTCACGACACCCCAATTGGAGAAGGGGCAGAGCAGAGCCGCCGCCCAGGCCCGGAACAGGCCCAGTGACCCGCCGGCGTGGTATCACGTCACCCCAATTGGAGAAGGGGCAGAGCAGAGCCGCCTCCCGCGCCTGGAACAGGCCCAGAGACCCGCAGGCATGGTAGTCACGACACCCCAATTGGAGTAGGGGCAGAGCAGAGCCGCCGCCCGCACCTGCAAGGTAGTCAGATCTGCTACTGACCAGCAGAACAGGCCCAGCGATTCACGGACGTGGTAGACACGTCACCCTGACTGAAGTAAGGGCAGAGCAGAGCCGCTACCTGCACCTGGAACAGGCCCAGAGGCCCGCCGGCGTGGTAGTTACGTCACCCCAATTGGAGTAGGGGTAGAGCAGAGCCGTGGCCCACGCCCGGAACAGGGCCAGCGACCCGCCGGCGTGGTATCACGTCACCCCAATTGGAGAAAGGGAGAGCAGAGCCGCCTCCCGTGCCTGGAACAGGCTCAGCAACCCGCAGGCATGGTAGTCATGACACCCCAATTGGAGTAGGGGCAGAGCAGAGCCGCCGCCCGCGCCTGCAAGGTAGTCAGATCTGCGACTGACCGGCAGAATAGGCCCAGGGGTTCGCGGACGTGGTAGAAAGTCACACCAATTGGAGGAGGGGCAGAGCAGAGCCACTGCCCGCGCCTCCAAGGTAGGCAGACCTGCGACCGACCGGCAGAACAGTCCCAGCAGCCCGCCAGCCTGGTAGACAGATCACCCCAATTGGAGGAGGAGCAGAGCCGCCGCCCGCCCCTGCAAGGAAGACTTTTCAACTATACAAGAGCAATATAAATATATAGGAGGAAAATTTCAAAAACACAACAGTTTCACCAAGCAGAAAGAAACACGAGCAATATGAAAAGACAAGGAAAGAAAGGACCACAAGCAATGCAGGTCAACTCAACTTTAGAAGAGGTAATAGCTGCAGCAGATGGAATGTCAGATAAAGAATTCAGGATATACATGCTGCAGATGATCTAGAGTCTCAAAGAAGACATTAGACAGCAAAATCAGACAATGAAAGATCACTTCGACCACTTCGACAATGTATTACATAAACAAATCCAAGAAGCAAAAGATCAACTATACAGGGAGATAGAGGTAATAAAAAACAAACAAACAGAAATCCTAGAAATGCAGGAAGCAATAAACCAACTTAAAAACTCAATTGAGAATACTACCAGCAGAGTAGAACACTTAGAAGATAGAACATCAGACAATGAAGACAAAGTATTTCAACTTGAAAAGAACATAGACAGCTCAGCAAAACTGTTAAGAAACCATGAGCAGAACATCCAAGAAATATGGGATAATATAAAGAGACCAAACTTAAGAGTCATTGGGATACAGGAAGGTATAGAGGTCCAAACCAAAGGAATGAGCAACCTATTCAATGAAATAATACGAGAAAACTTCCCAGACTTGAAGAATGAGACAGACTCCCAAATCCTAGAAGCATACAGGACGCCGAATGTG